>NW_027227530.1:0-136678 GCF_037783145.1 Equus przewalskii | reverse complement strand
GAACCACATGCCGTGCAGGCTGGAACCACCTACCGGACAGACCGGAATCACCTTTCGGGCATGCCGGAACCACCTGTCAGATGTGCCAGAAACACGTGCCGGAGACGCCGGAAGCACCTGCCGAGCACGCCGGAGCCACCTGCTCGACTCGCCGGAACCACCTACCTGACATGCCCAAATCACCAGCCGGGTATGCCAGAACCACTTGGCGGACACTCCGGAATCATCTGCCGGACATGCCGGAACGAGCTCTCAGACACACCAGAACCACGTGCCGGAGACGCCGGAAGCACCTGCCGAGCATGCCGGAGCCACCTGCTCGACTCGCCAGAAACACCTGCCGGACACGCCAAAATCACCTGCCGGGTACGCCAGAACCACCTGGCGGACACTGCGGAAACACCTGTCGGGCCGGCTGGAACCACATCTCAGACGTGCCAGAAACGTGTTCATGAGATGCTGGAACCACACCCCGAACAGACGGATACCACCTGCCAGAACCGCCTGAACCACCTGCTGAGCACGCCGGAACCACCTGCTCGACTCACCGGTACCACCTCCCTGACACGCCAAAATCACCTGCTGGGTATGCCAGAACCACTTGGCGGACACTCCGGAATCATCTGCCGGACATGCCGGAACCAGCTCTCAGACACACCAGAACCAAGTGCCGGAGACGCCGGAAGCACCTGCCGAGCATGCCGCAGCCACCTGCTCGACCCGCCAGAAACACCTGCCGGACACGCCAAAATCACCTGCCAGGTATGCCAGAACCACCTGGCGGACACTACGGAATCACCTGCCGCGCATGCCGGAACCACCTCTCAGACGTGCCGGAAGCACGTGCAAGACACGCCGGAAACAGCTACCGGACAGACCGGAACCACCTGCCAAGAACTCCGGAGCCACCTGTTCGACTCGCTGGAACCACCTGCCGGACAGGCCAATATCAACTGCTGGCTATGCCAGAACCACCTGGGGGACAGTCCGGGATCACCTGCCAGCCATGGCGGAACCACCTCTCAGACGTACCAGAACCACCTGCCGGAGAAGCTGGAAACACGTCCTGGACAGACTGGAACCACGTGACGGCCATGCCTGAACCACCTGCCGAGCACGGCGGAACCACCTGCCGGACACGCCAAAATCACCTGCGGGCTACGCCAGAACCACTTGGACGACTCTCCGAAATGACCTGCCGGGCAAGTTGGAACCACCTCTCAGACGTGCCAGAAGCACGTGGCGGACAGTCCGGAATCACCTGTTGGGCATACGCAACCACCTCTGAGACGTACCAGAACCACGTGCCGTGCACGCCGGAACCACCTACCGGACAGACCGGAATCAACTTTTGGGCATGCCGGAACCACCAGTCAGATGTGCCAGAAACACGTGCCGGAGACGCCGGAAGCACCTGCCGAGCACGTCGCAACCACCTGCTCAACTCGCCTGAACCACCTGCCGGACACGCCAAAATCACCTGCCCGCTACACCAGCACCACTTCGGGGACAAGCCGGAATCACGTGAGGGGCATGCCGGCACAGCCTCTCAGACTGAACCTCGTGCCGGACACCACAGAACCACCTGCCGGACAGACCGGAACCACCTGCCGCACACGCCGGAACCACTGGCTCGACCCGCCGGAACGACCGCTCGACATGCAAAATCACCTGCCGGCTACGCCGGAAACACTTGGCGAACACTCCGGAATCACCTGCCGGGCATGCCGGAACCACCTCTCAGATATGCCAGAACCACGTGCCAATGACCCCGGAAGCACCTGCCGAGCACGCCGGAACCACCTGCTCGACTCGCCAGAACCACCTGCCGGACACGCAAAAATCACCTGCCGGCTACGCCACAACCAGTTGGGGAACACTTCGGAATCACCTGCCGGGCTTGCTGGAACCACCTGCCGGTCATGCCAAAATCACCTGCCAACTACGCCAGTACCACTTGGCGGACACTGTGGAAACACCTGTCGGGCCGCCCGGAACCACATCTCAGACGTGCCAGAACCATGTGCATGAGATGCTGGAACCACACCCCGAACAGACGGTAAACACCTGCCACACCCGTCTGAACAACCTGCCGAGCACGCCGGAGCCACCTGCTCGACTCGCCGGAACCACCTACCTGACATGCCGAAATCACCAGCCGGGTATGCCAGAACCACTTGGCGGACACTCCGGAATCATCTGCCGGACATGCCGGAACCAGCTCTCAGACACACCAGAACCACGTGCCGGAGACGCCGGAAGCACCTGACAAGCATGCCAGGGCCACCTGCTCGACTCGCCAGAAACACCTGCCGGACACGCCAAAATCACCTGCCGGGTACACCAGAACCACCTGGCGGACACTCCGAAACCACCTGTCGCGCATGCCGGAACCACCTCTCAGACGTGCCGGAAGCACGTGCCGGACACGCCAGAATCACCTACCGGACAGACCAGAACCACCTGCCGAGCACGCCGGAGCCACCTGTTCGACTCGCTGGAACCACCTGCCGGACAGGCCAATATCAACTGCTGGCTATGCCAGAACCACCTGGGGGACGGTCCGGAATCGCCTGCCAGCCATGGCGGAACCACCTCTCAGACGTACCAGAACCACCTGCCGGAGAAGCTGGAAACACGTCCTGGACAGGCTGGAACCACCTGCCGGCCAAGCCTGAACCACCTGCCAAGCACAACTGAACAACCTGCCAGACACGCCAAAATCACCTGCGTGTTATGCCAGAACCACTTGGAGGACTCTCTGGGATGACCTGCCGGGCATGCCGGAACCACCTCTCAGACGTGCCAGAACCATGTGGCGGACAGTCCGGAATCACCTGTTGGGCATGCGCAGCCACCTCTGAGACGTACCAGAACCACATGCCGTGCCGGCTGGAACCACCTACCGGACAGACCGGAATCACCTTTCGGGCATGCCGGAACCACCTGTCAGATGTGCCAGAAACACGTGCCGGAGACGCCGGAAGCACCTGCCAAGCACGTTGGAACCACCTGCTCAACTCGCCTGAACCACCTGCCGGACATGCCAAAATCACCTGCCGACTATGCCAGAACCACTTGGCGAACACTCCGGAATCACTTGCCGGGCATGCAGGAACCACCTCTCAGACATGCCAGAACCCCGTGCCAATGACCCCGGAAGCACCAGCCGAGCACGCCGGAACCACCTGCTCGACTCGCCAGAAACACCTGCCGATCACGCAAAAATCACCTGCCGGCTACGCCACAACCAGTTGGTGAACACTTTGGAATCACCTGCCAGGCTTGCTGGAACCACCTGCCAGTCATGCCAAAATCACCTGCCAACTACGCCAGAACCGCTTGGCGGAAACTGCGGAAACACCTGTCGGGCCGGCTGGAACCACATCTCAGACGTGCCAGAAACGTGTTCATGAGATGCTGGAACCACACCCCGAACAGACGGATACCACCTGCCAGAACCGCCTGAACCACCTGCTGAGCACGCCGGAACCACCTGCTCGACTCACCGGTACCACCTCCCTGACACGCCAAAATCACCTGCTGGGTATGCCAGAACCACTTGGCGGACACTCCGGAATCATCTGCCGGACATGCCGGAACCAGCTCTCAGACACACCAGAACCAAGTGCCGGAGACGCCGGAAGCACCTGCCGAGCATGCCGGAGCCACCTGCTCGACTCGCCAGAAACACCTGCCGGACACGCCAAAATCACCTGCCGGGTATGCCAGAACCACCTGGCGGACACTACGGAATCACCTGCCGCGCATGCCGGAACCACCTCTCAGACGTGCCGGAAGCACGTGCCAGACACGCCGGAAACAGCTACCGGACAGACCGGAACCACCTGCCAAGAACTCCGGAGCCACCTGTTCGACTCGCTGGAACCACCTGCCGGACAGGCCAATATCAACTGCTGGCTATGCCAGAACCACCTGGGGGACAGTCCGGGATCACCTGCCAGCCATGGCGGAACCACCTCTCAGACGTACCAGAACCACCTGCCGGAGAAGCTGGAAACACGTCCTGGACAGACTGGAACCACGTGACGGCCATGCCTGAACCACCTGCCAAGCACGGCGGAACCACCTGCCGGACACGCCAAAATCACCTGCGGGCTACGCCAGAACCACTTGGACGACTCTCCGAAATGACCTGCCGGGCAAGTTGGAACCACCTCTCAGACGTGCCAGAAGCACGTGGCGGACAGTCCGGAATCACCTGTTGGGCATACGCAACCACCTCTGAGACGTACCAGAACCACGTGCCGTGCACGCCGGAACCACCTACCGGACAGACCGGAATCAACTTTTGGGCATGCCGGAACCACCAGTCAGATGTGCCAGAAACACGTGCCGGAGACGCCGGAAGCACCTGCCGAGCACGTCGCAACCACCTGCTCAACTCGCCTGAACCACCTGCCGGACACGCCAAAATCACCTGCCCGCTACACCAGCACCACTTCGGGGACAAGCCGGAATCACGTGAGGGGCATGCCGGCACAGCCTCTCAGACTGAACCTCGTGCCGGACACCACAGAACCACCTGCCGGACAGACCGGAACCACCTGCCGGACACGCCGGAACCACCGGCTCGCCCCGCCGGAACGACCGCTGGACATGCAAAATCACCTGCCGGCTACGCCGGAAACACTTGGCGAACACTCCGGAATCACCTGCCGTGCATGCCGGAACCACCTCTCAGATATGCCAGAACCACGGGCCAATGACCCCGGAAGCACCTGCCGAGCACGCCGGAACCACCTGCTCGACTCGCCAGAACCACCTGCCGGACACGCAAAAATCACCTGCCGGCTACGCCACAACCAGTTGGGGAACACTTCGGAATCACCTGCCGGGCTTGCTGGAACCACCTGCCGGTCATGCCAAAATCACCTGCCAACTACGCCAGTACCGCTTGGCGGACACTGTGGAAACACCTCTCGGGCCGGCCGGAACCACATCTCAGACGTGCCAGAACCATGTGCATGAGATGCTGGAACCACACCCCGAACAGACGGAAAACACCTGCCAGACCCGTCTGAACAACCTGCCGAGCACGCCGGAGCCACCTGCTCGACTCGCCGGAACCACCTACCTGACATGCCCAAATCACCAGCCGGGTATGCCAGAACCACTTGGCGGACACTCCGGAATCATCTGCCGGACATGCCGGAACCAGCTCTCAGACACACCAGAACCACGTGCCGGAGACGCCGGAAGCACCTGCCGAGCATGCCGGAGCCACCTGCTCGACTCGCCAGAAACACCTGCCGGACACGCCAAAATCACCTGCCGGGTATGCCAGAACCACCTGGCGGACACTACGGAATCACCTGCCGCGCATGCCGGAACCACCTCTCAGACGTGCCGGAAGCACGTGCCAGACAAGCCGGAAACACCTACCGGACAGACTGGAACCACCTGCCAAGAACTCCGGAGCCACCTGTTCGACTCGCTGGAACCACCTGCCGGACAGGCCAATATCAACTGCTGGCTATGCCAGAACCAAGTGGGGGACGGTCCGGGATCACCTGCCAGCCATGGCGGAACCACCTCTCAGACGTACCAGAACCACCTGCCGGAGAAGCTGGAAACACGTCCTGGACAGTCTGGAACCACCTGCCGGCCAATCCTGAACCACCTGCCAAGCACAACGGAACAACCTGCCAGACACGCCAAAATCACCTGCGTGTTATGCCAGAAACACTTGGAGGACTCTCTGGGATGACCTGCCGGGCATGCCGGAACCACCTCTCAGACGTGCCAGAACCATGTGGCGGACAGTCCGGAATCACCTGTTGGGCATGCGCAACCACCTCTGAGACGGACCAGAACCACATGCCGTGCAGGCTGGAACCACCTACCGGACAGACCGGAATCACCTTTCGGGCATGCCGGAACCACCTGTCAGATGTGCCAGAAACACGTGCCGGAGACGCCGGAAGCACCTGCCAAGCACGTTGGAACCACCTGCTCAACTCGCCTGAACCACCTGCCGGACACGCCAAAATCACCTGCCGGCTATGCCAGAACCACTTGGCGAACACTCCGGAATCACGTGCCGGGCATGCCGGAACCACCTCTCAGACATGCCAGAACCCCGTGCCAATGACCCCGGAAGCACCAGCCGAGCACGCCGGAACCACCTGCTCGACTCGCCAGGAACACCTGCCGATCACGCAAAAATCACCTGCCGGCTACGCCACAACCAGTTGGTGAACACTTGGAATCACCTGCCAGGCTTGCTGGAACCACCTGCCAGTCATGCCAAAATCACCTGCCAACTACGCCAGAACCGCTTGGCGGACACTGCGGAAACACCTGTCGGGCCGGCTGGAACCACATCTCAGACGTGCCAGAAACGTGTTCATGAGATGCTGGAACCACACCCCGAACAGACGGATACCACCTGCCAGAACCGCCTGAACCACCTGCTGAGCACGCCGGAACCACCTGCTCGACTCACCGGTACCACCTCCCTGACACGCCAAAATCACCTGCTGGGTATGCCAGAACCACTTGGCGGACACTCCGGAATCACCTGCCGGACATGGCGGAACCACCTCTCAGACGTACCAGAACCACCTGCCGGAGACGCTGGAACACGTCCTGGACAGACTGGAACCACGTGACGGCCATGCCTGAACCACCTGCCGAGCACGGCGGAACCACCTGCCGGACACGCCAAAATCACCTGCGGGCTACGCCAGAACCACTTGGACGACTCTCCGAAATGACCTGCCGGGCATGTTGGAACCACCTCTCAGACGTGCCAGAAGCACGTGGCGGACAGTCCGGAATCACCTGTTGGGCATACGCAACCACCTCTGACACGTACCAGAACCACGTGCCGTGCACGCCGGAACCACCTACCGGACAGACCGGAATCAACTTTTGGGCATGCCGGAACCACCAGTCACATGTGCCAGAAACACGTGCCGGAGACGCCGGAAGCACCTGCCGAGCACGTCGCAACCACCTGCTCAACTCGCCTGAACCACCTGCTGGACACGCCAAAATCACCTGCCCGCTACACCAGCACCAGTTCGGGGACAAGCCGGAATCACGTGAGGGGCATGCCGGCACAGCCTCTCAGACTGAACCTCGTGCCGGACACCACAGAACCACCTGCCGGACAGACCGGAACCACCTGCCGGACACGCCGGAACCACCGGCTCGACCCGCCGGAACGACCGCTGGACATGCAAAATCACCTGCCGGCTACGCCGGAAACACTTGGCGAACACTCCGGAATCACCTGCCGGGCATGCCGGAACCACCTCTCAGATATGCCAGAACCACGTGCCAATGACCCCGGAAGCACCTGCCGAGCACGCCGGAACCGCCTGCTCGACTCGCCAGAACCACCTGCCGGACACGCAAAAATCACCTGCCGGCTACGCCACAACCAGTTGGGGAACACTTCGGAATCACCTGCCGGGCTTGCTGGAACCACCTGCCGGTCATGCCAAAATCACCTGCGAACTACGCCAGTACCACTTGGCGGACACTGGGGAAACACCTGTCGGGCCGGCCGGAACCACATCTCAGACGTGCCAGAACCATGTGCATGAGATGCTGGAACCACACCCCGAACAGACGGAAAACACCTGCCAGACCCGTCTGAACAACCTGCCGAGCACGCCGGAGCCACCTGCTCGACTCGCCGGAACCACCTACCTGACATGCCCAAATCACCAGCCGGGTATGCCAGAACCACTTGGCGGACACTCCGGAATCATCTGCCAGACATGCCGCAACCAGCTCTCAGACACACCAGAACCACGTGCCGGAGACGCCGGAAGCACCTGCCGAGCATGCCGGAGCCACCTGCTCGACTCGCCAGAATCACCAGCCGGACACGCCAAAATCACCTGCCGGGTACGCCAGAACCACCTGGCGGACACTCCGAAATCACCTGTCGCGCATGACGGAACCACCTCTCAGACGTGCCGGAAGCACGTGCCGGACACGCCGGAATCACCTACCGGACAGACCGGAACCACCTGCCGAGCACGCCGGAGCCACCTGTTCGACTCGCTGGAACCACCTGCCGGACAGTCCATTATCAACTGCTGGCTATGCCAGAACCACCTGGGGGACGGTCCGGAATCGCCTGCCAGCCATGGCGGAACCACCTCTCAGACGTACCAGAACCACCTGCCGGAGAAGCTGGAAACACGTCCTGGACAGTCTGGAACCACCTGCCGGCCAAGCCTGAACCACCTGCTGAGCACAACGGAACAACCTGCCAGACACGCAAAAATCACCTGCGTGTTAAGCCAGAACCACTTGGAGGACTCTCTGGGATGACCTGCCGGGCATGCCGGAACCACCTCTCAGACGTGCCAGAACCATGTGGCGGACAGTCCGGAATCACCTGTTGGGCATGCGCAACCACCTCTGAGACGTACCAGAACCACATGCCGTGCAGGCTGGAACCACCTACCGGACAGACCGGAATCACCTTTCGGGCATGCCGGAACCACCTGTCAGATGTGCCAGAAACACGTGCCGGAGACGCCGGAAGCACCTGCCAAGCACGTTGGAACCACCTGCTCAACTCGCCTGAACCACCTGCCGGACATGCCAAAATCACCTGCCGACTATGACAGAACCACTTGGCGAACACTCCGGAATCACTTGCCGGGCATGCAGGAACCACCTCTCAGACATGCCAGAACCCCGTGCCAATGACCCCGGAAGCACCAGCAGAGCACGCCGGAACCACCTGCTCGACTCGCCAAAACCACCTGCCGATCACGCAAAAATCACCTGCCGGCTACGCCACAACCAGTTGGTGAACACTTTGGAATCACCTGCCAGGCTTGCTGGAACCACCTGCCGGTCATGCCAAAATCACCTGCCAACTACGCCAGAACCGCTTGGCGGACACTGCGGAAACACCTGTCGGGCCGGCTGGAACCACATCTCAGACGTGCCAGAAACGTGTTCATGAGATGCTGGAACCACACCCCAAACAGACGGATACCACCTGCCAGAACCGCCTGAAACACCTGCTGAGCACGCCGGAACCACCTGCTCGACTCTCCGCTACCACCTCCCTGACACGCCAAAATCACCTGCTGGGTATGCCAGAACCACTTGGCGGACACTCCGGAATCCTCTGCCGGACATGCCGGAACCAGCTCTCAGACACACCAGAACCAAGTGCCGGAGACGCCGGAAGCACCTGCCGAGCATGCCGGAGCCACCTGCTCGACTCGCCAGAAACACCTGCCGGACACGCCAAAATCACCTGCCGGGTATGCCAGAACCACCTGGCGGACACTACGGAATCACCTGCCGCGCATGACGGAACCACCTCTCAGACGTGCCGGAAGCACGTGCCAGACACGCCGGAAACACCTACCGGACAGACCGGAACCACCTGCCAAGAACGCCGGAGCCACCTGTTCGACTCGCTGGAACCACCTGCCGGACAGGCCAATATCAACTTCTGGCTATGCGAGAACCACCTGGGGGACAGTCCGGGATCACCTGCCAGCCATGGCGGAACCACCTCTCAGACGTAGCAGAACCACCTGCCGGAGAAGCTGGAAACACGTCCTGGACAGACTGGAACCACGTGACGGCCATGCCTGAACCACCTGCCGAGCACGGCGGAACCACCTGCCGGACATGCTAAAATCACCTGCGGGCTACGCCAGAACCACTTGGACGACTCTCCGAAATGACCTGCCGGGCATGTTGGAACCACCTCTCAGACGTGCCAGAAGCACGTGGCGGACAGTCCAGAATCACCTGTTGGGCATACGCAACCACCTCTGACACGTACCAGAACCACGTGCCGTGCACGCCGGAACCACCTACCGGACAGACCGGAATCAACTTTTGGGCATGCCGGAACCACCAGTCAGATGAGCCAGAAACACGTGCCGGAGACGCCGGAAGCACCTGCCGAGCACGTCGCAACCACCTGCTCAACTCGCCTGAACCACCTGCCGGACACGCCAAAATCACCTGCCCGCTACACCAGCACCACTTCGGGGACAAGCCGGAATCACGTGAGGGGCATGCCGGCACAGCCTCTCAGACTGAACCTCGTGCCGGACACCACAGAACCACCTGCCGGACAGACCGGAACCACCTGCCGGACACGCCGGAACCACCGGCTCGACCCGCCGGAACGACCGCTGGACATGCAAAATCACCTGCCGGCTACGCCGGAAACACTTGGCGAACACTCCGGAATCACCTGCCGGGCATGCCGGAACCACCTCTCAGATATGCCAGAACCACGTGCCAATGACCCCGGAAGCACCTGCCGAGCACGCCGGAACCGCCTGCTCGACTCGCCAGAACCACCTGCCGGACACGCAAAAATCACCTGCCGGCTACGCCACAACCAGTTGGGGAACACTTCGGAATCACCTGCCGGGCTTGCTGGAACCACCTGCCGGTCATGCCAAAATCACCTGCGAACTACGCCAGTACCACTTGGCGGACACTGGGGAAACACCTGTCGGGCCGGCCGGAACCACATCTCAGACGTGCCGGAACCATGTGCATGAGATGCTGGAACCACACCCCGAACAGACGGAAAACACCTGCCAGACCCGTCTGAACAACCTGCCGAGCACGCCGGAGCCACCTGCTCGACTCGCCAGAAACACCTACCTGACATGCCCAAATCACCAGCCGGGTATGCCAGAACCACTTGGCGGACACTCCGGAATCATCTGCCGGACATGTCGCAACCAGCTCTCAGACACACCAGAACCACGTGCCGGAGACGCCGGAAGCACCTGCCGAGCATGCCGGAGCCACCTGCTCGACTCGCCAGAAACACCTGCCGGACACGCCAAAATCACCTGCCGGGTATGCCAGAATCAACTGGCAGACACTACGGAATCACCTGCCGCGCATGCCGGAACCACCTCTCAGACGTGCCGGAAGCACGTGCCAGACACGCCGGAAACACCTACCGGACAGACCGGAACCACCTGCCAAGAACGCCAGAGCCACTTGTTCGACTCGCTGGAACCACCTGCCAGACAGGCCAATATCAACTTCTGGCTATGCCAGAACCACCTGGGGGACAGTCCGGGATCACCTGCCAGCCATGGCGGAACCACCTCTCAGACGTACCAGAACCACCTGCCGGAGAAGCTGGAAACACGTCCTGGACAGACTGGAACCACGTGACGGCCATGCCTGAACCACCTGCCGAGAACGGCGGAAACACATGCCGGACACGCCAAAATCACCTGCGGGCTACGCCAGAACCACTTGGACGACTCTCCGAAATGACCTGCCGGGCATGTTGCAACCACATCTCAGACGTCCCAGAAACGTGTTCATGAGATGCTGGAACCACACCCCGAACACACGGATACCACCTGCCAGAACCGCCTGAACCACCTGCTGAGCACGCCAGAACCACCTGCTCGACTCACCGGTAGCACCTCGCTGACACGCCAAAATCACCTGCTGGGTATGCCAGAACCACATGGCGGACACTCCGGAATCATCTGCCGGACATGCCAGAACCAGCTCTCAGACACACCAGATCCAAGTGCCGGAGACGCCGGAAGCACCTGCCGAGCATGCCGGAGCCACCTGCTCGACTCGCCAGAATCACCAGCCGGACACGCCAAAATCACCTGCCGGGTACGCCAGAACCACCTGGCGGACACTCCGAAATCACCTGTCGCGCATGCCGGAACCACCTCTCAGACGTGCCGGAAGCACGTGCCGGACACGCCGGAATCACCTACCGGACAGACCGGAACCACCTGCCGAGCACGCCGGAGCCACCTGTTCGACTCGCTGGAACCACCTGCCGGACAGTCCATTATCAACTGCTGGCTATGCCAGAACCACCTGGGGGACGGTCCGGAATCGCCTGCTAGCCATGGCGGAACCACCTCTCAGACGTACCAGAACCACCTGCCGGAGAAGCTGGAAACACGTCCTGGACAGACTGGAACCACGTGACGGCCATGCCTGAACCACCTGCCGAGCACGGCGGAACCACCTGCCGGACACGCCAAAATCACCTGCGGGCTACGCCAGAACCACTTGGACGACTCTCCGAAATGACCTGCCGGGCATGTTGGAACCACCTCTCAGACGTGCCAGAAGCACGTGGCGGACAGTCCGGAATCACCTGTTGGGCATACGCAACCACCTCTGACACGTACCAGAACCACGTGCCGTGCACGCCGGAACCACCTACCGGACAGACCGGAATCAACTTTTGGGCATGCCGGAACCACCAGTCAGATGTGCCAGAAACACGTGCCGGAGACGCCGGAAGCGCCTGCCGAGCACGTCGCAACCACCTGCTCAACTCGCCTGAACCACCTGCCGGACACGCCAAAATCACCTGCCCGCTACACCAGCACCACTTCGGGGACAAGCCGGAATCACGTGAGGGGCATGCCGGCACAGCCTCTCAGACTGAACCTCGTGCCGGACACCACAGAACCACCTGCCGGACAGACCGGAACCACCTGCCGGACACGCCGGAACCACCGGCTCGACCCGCCGGAACGACCGCTGGACATGCAAAATCACCTGCCGGCTACGCCGGAAACACTTGGCGAACACTCCGGAATCACCTGCCGGGCATGCCGGAACCACCTCTCAGATATGCCAGAACCACGTGCCAATGACCCCGGAAGCACCTGCCGAGCACGCCGGAACCGCCTGCTCGACTCGCCAGAACCACCTGCCGGACACGCAAAAATCACCTGCCGGCTACGCCACAACCAGTTGGGGAACACTTCGGAATCACCTGCCGGGCTTGCTGGAACCACCTGCCGGTCATGCCAAAATCACCTGCGAACTACGCCAGTACCACTTGGCGGACACTGGGGAAACACCTGTCGGGCCGGCCGGAACCACATCTCAGACGTGCCAGAACCATGTGCATGAGATGCTGGAACCACACCCCGAACAGACGGAAAACACCTGCCAGACCCGTCTGAACAACCAGCCGAGCACGCCGGAGCCACCTGCTCGACTCGCCAGAAACACCTACCTGACATGCCCAAATCACCAGCCGGGTATGCCAGAACCACTTGGCGGACACTCCGGAATCATCTGCCGGACATGCCTCAACCAGCTCTCAGACACACCAGAACCACGTGCCGGAGACGCCGGAAACACGTGCCGACCATGCCGGAGCCACCTGATCGACTCGCCAGAAACACCTGCCGGACACGCCAAAATCACCTACCGGGTATGCCAGAATCAACTGGCGGACACTACGGAATCACCTGCCGCGCATGCCGGAACCACCTCTCAGACGTGCCGGAAGCACGTGCCAGACACGCCGGAAACACCTACCGGACAGACCGGAACCACCTGCCAAGAACGCCAGAGCCACCTGTTCGACTCGCTGGAACCACCTGCCAGACAGGCCAATATCAACTGCTGGCTATGCCAGAACCACCTGGGGGACAGTCCGGGATCACCTGCCAGCCATGGCGGAACCACCTCTCAAACGTACCAGAACCACCTGCCGGAGAAGCTGGAAACACGTCCTGGACAGACTGGAACCACCTGCCGGCCATGCCTGAACCACCTGCCGAGCACGGCGGAAACACATGCCGGACACGCCAAAATCACCTGCGGGCTACGCCAGAACCACTTGGACGACTCTCCGAAATGACCTGCCGGGCATGTTGGAACCACCTCTCAGACGTGCCAGAACCATGTGGCGGACAGTCCGGAATCACCTGTTGGGCATGCGCAACCACCTCTGAGACGTACCAGAACCACATGCCGTGCAGGCTGGAACCACCTACCGGACAGACCGGAATCACCTTTCGGGCATGCCGGAACCACCTGTCAGATGTGCCAGAAACACGTGCCGGAGACGCCGGAAGCACCTGCCAAGCACGTTGGAACCACCTGCTCAACTCGCCTGAACCACCTGCCGGACATGCCAAGATCACCTGCCGACTATGCCAGAACCACTTGGCGAACACTCCGGAATCACCAGCCGAGCACGCCAGAACCACCTGCTCGACTCGCCAGAACCACCTGCCGATCACGCAAAAATCACCTGCCGGCTACGCCACAACCAGTTGGTGAACACTTTGGAATCACCTGCCAGGCTTGCTGGAACCACCTGCCGGTCATGCCAAAATCACCTGCCAACTACGCCAGAACCGCTTGGCGGACACTGCGGAAACACCTGTCGGGCCGGCTGGAACCACATCTCAGACGTGCCAGAAACGTGTTCATGAGATGCTGGAACCACACCCCGAACAGACGGATACCACCTGCCAGAACCGCCTGAACCACCTGCTGAGCACGCCGGAACCACCTGCTCGACTCACCGGTACCACCTCCCTGACATGCCAAAATCACCTGCTGGGTATGCCAGAACCACTTGGCGGACACTCCGGAATCATCTGCCGGACATGCCGGAACCAGCTCTCAGACACACCTGATCCAAGTGCCGGAGACGCCGGAAGCACCTGCCGAGCATGCCGGAGCCACCTGCTCGACTCGCCAGAAACACCTGCCGGACACACCAAAATCACCTGCCGGGTATGCCAGAACCACCTGGCGGACACTACGGAATCACCTGCCGCGCATTCCGGAACCACCTCTCAGACGTGCCGGAAGCACATGACAGACACGCCGGAAACACCTACCGGACAGACCGGAACCACCTGCCAAGAACGCCGGAGCCACCTGTTCGACTCGCTGGAACCACCTGCCGGACAGGCCAATATCAACTGCTGGCTATGCCAGAACCACCTGGGGGACAGTCCGGGATCACCTGCCAGCCATGGCGGAACCACCTCTCAGACGTAGCAGAACCACCTGCCGGAGAAGCTGGAAACACGTCCTGGACAGACTGGAACCACGTGACGGCCATGCCTGAACCACCTGCCGAGCACGGCGGAACCACCTGCCGGACACGCCAAAATCACCTGCGGGCTACGCCAGAACCACTTGGACGACTCTCCGAAATGACCTGCCGGGCATGTTGGAACCACCTCTCAGACGTGCCAGAAGCACGTGGCGGACAGTCCGGAATCACCTGTTGGGCATACGCAACCACCTCTGACACGTACCAGAACCACGTGCCGTGCACGCCGGAACCACCTACCGGACAGACCGGAATCAACTTTTGGGCATGCCGGAACCACCAGTCACATGTGCCAGAAACACGTGCCGGAGACGCCGGAAGCACCTGCCGAGCACGTCGCAACCACCTGCTCAACTCGCCTGAACCACCTGCCGGACA
Organism: Equus przewalskii; assembly: GCF_037783145.1. NCBI lineage: Eukaryota > Metazoa > Chordata > Mammalia > Perissodactyla > Equidae > Equus > Equus przewalskii. The sequence goes on along the minus strand of NW_027227530.1, from coordinate 121,440 downwards.
CGCCAAAATCACCTGCCCGCTACACCAGCACCACTTCGGGGACAAGCCGGAATCACGTGAGGGGCATGCCGGCACAGCCTCTCAGACTGAACCTCGTGCCGGACACCACAGAACCACCTGCCGGACAGACCGGAACCACCTGCCGAGCACGCCGGAGCCACCTGTTCGACTCGCTGGAACCACCTGCCGGACAGTCCATTATCAACTGCTGGCTATGCCAGAACCACCTGGGGGACGGTCCGGAATCGCCTGCTAGCCATGGCGGAACCACCTCTCAGACGTACCAGAACCACCTGCCGGAGAAGCTGGAAACACGTCCTGGACAGACTGGAACCACGTGACGGCCATGCCTGAACCACCTGCCGAGCACGGCGGAACCACCTGCCGGACACGCCAAAATCACCTGCGGGCTACGCCAGAACCACTTGGACGACTCTCCGAAATGACCTGCCGGGCATGTTGGAACCACCTCTCAGACGTGCCAGAAGCACGTGGCGGACAGTCCGGAATCACCTGTTGGGCATACGCAACCACCTCTGACACGTACCAGAACCACGTGCCGTGCACGCCGGAACCACCTACCGGACAGACCGGAATCAACTTTTGGGCATGCCGGAACCACCAGTCAGATGTGCCAGAAACACGTGCCGGAGACGCCGGAAGCGCCTGCCGAGCACGTCGCAACCACCTGCTCAACTCGCCTGAACCACCTGCCGGACACGCCAAAATCACCTGCCCGCTACACCAGCACCACTTCGGGGACAAGCCGGAATCACGTGAGGGGCATGCCGGCACAGCCTCTCAGACTGAACCTCGTGCCGGACACCACAGAACCACCTGCCGGACAGACCGGAACCACCTGCCGGACACGCCGGAACCACCGGCTCGACCCGCCGGAACGACCGCTGGACATGCAAAATCACCTGCCGGCTACGCCGGAAACACTTGGCGAACACTCCGGAATCACCTGCCGGGCATGCCGGAACCACCTCTCAGATATGCCAGAACCACGTGCCAATGACCCCGGAAGCACCTGCCGAGCACGCCGGAACCGCCTGCTCGACTCGCCAGAACCACCTGCCGGACACGCAAAAATCACCTGCCGGCTACGCCACAACCAGTTGGGGAACACTTCGGAATCACCTGCCGGGCTTGCTGGAACCACCTGCCGGTCATGCCAAAATCACCTGCGAACTACGCCAGTACCACTTGGCGGACACTGGGGAAACACCTGTCGGGCCGGCCGGAACCACATCTCAGACGTGCCAGAACCATGTGCATGAGATGCTGGAACCACACCCCGAACAGACGGAAAACACCTGCCAGACCCGTCTGAACAACCAGCCGAGCACGCCGGAGCCACCTGCTCGACTCGCCAGAAACACCTACCTGACATGCCCAAATCACCAGCCGGGTATGCCAGAACCACTTGGCGGACACTCCGGAATCATCTGCCGGACATGCCTCAACCAGCTCTCAGACACACCAGAACCACGTGCCGGAGACGCCAGAAACACGTGCCGACCATGCCGGAGCCACCTGATCGACTCGCCAGAAACACCTGCCGGACACGCCAAAATCACCTACCGGGTATGCCAGAATCAACTGGCGGACACTACGGAATCACCTGCCGCGCATGCCGGAACCACCTCTCAGACGTGCCGGAAGCACGTGCCAGACACGCCGGAAACACCTACCGGACAGACCGGAACCACCTGCCAAGAACGCCAGAGCCACCTGTTCGACTCGCTGGAACCACCTGCCAGACAGGCCAATATCAACTGCTGGCTATGCCAGAACCACCTGGGGGACAGTCCGGGATCACCTGCCAGCCATGGCGGAACCACCTCTCAAACGTACCAGAACCACCTGCCGGAGAAGCTGGAAACACGTCCTGGACAGACTGGAACCACCTGCCGGCCATGCCTGAACCACCTGCCGAGCACGGCGGAAACACATGCCGGACACGCCAAAATCACCTGCGGGCTACGCCAGAACCACTTGGACGACTCTCCGAAATGACCTGCCGGGCATGTTGGAACCACCTCTCAGACGTGCCAGAACCATGTGGCGGACAGTCCGGAATCACCTGTTGGGCATGCGCAACCACCTCTGAGACGTACCAGAACCACATGCCGTGCAGGCTGGAACCACCTACCGGACAGACCGGAATCACCTTTCGGGCATGCCGGAACCACCTGTCAGATGTGCCAGAAACACGTGCCGGAGACGCCGGAAGCACCTGCCAAGCACGTTGGAACCACCTGCTCAACTCGCCTGAACCACCTGCCGGACATGCCAAGATCACCTGCCGACTATGCCAGAACCACTTGGCGAACACTCCGGAATCACCAGCCGAGCACGCCAGAACCACCTGCTCGACTCGCCAGAACCACCTGCCGATCACGCAAAAATCACCTGCCGGCTACGCCACAACCAGTTGGTGAACACTTTGGAATCACCTGCCAGGCTTGCTGGAACCACCTGCCGGTCATGCCAAAATCACCTGCCAACTACGCCAGAACCGCTTGGCGGACACTGCGGAAACACCTGTCGGGCCGGCTGGAACCACATCTCAGACGTGCCAGAAACGTGTTCATGAGATGCTGGAACCACACCCCGAACAGACGGATACCACCTGCCAGAACCGCCTGAACCACCTGCTGAGCACGCCGGAACCACCTGCTCGACTCACCGGTACCACCTCCCTGACATGCCAAAATCACCTGCTGGGTATGCCAGAACCACTTGGCGGACACTCCGGAATCATCTGCCGGACATGCCGGAACCAGCTCTCAGACACACCAGATCCAAGTGCCGGAGACGCCGGAAGCACCTGCCGAGCATGCCGGAGCCACCTGCTCGACTCGCCAGAAACACCTGCCGGACACGCCAAAATCACCTGCCGGGTATGCCAGAACCACCTGGCGGACACTACGGAATCACCTGCCGCGCATGCCGGAACCACCTCTCAGACGTGCCGGAAGCACATGACAGACACGCCGGAAACACCTACCGGACAGACCGGAACCACCTGCCAAGAACGCCGGAGCCACCTGTTCGACTCGCTGGAACCACCTGCCGGACAGGCCAATATCAACTGCTGGCTATGCCAGAACCACCTGGGGGACAGTCCGGGATCACCTGCCAGCCATGGCGGAACCACCTCTCAGACGTAGCAGAACCACCTGCCGGAGAAGCTGGAAACACGTCCTGGACAGACTGGAACCACGTGACGGCCATGCCTGAACCACCTGCCGAGCACGGCGGAACCACCTGCCGGACACGCCAAAATCACCTGCGGGCTACGCCAGAACCACTTGGACGACTCTCCGAAATGACCTGCCGGGCATGTTGGAACCACCTCTCAGACGTGCCAGAAGCACGTGGCGGACAGTCCGGAATCACCTGTTGGGCATACGCAACCACCTCTGACACGTACCAGAACCACGTGCCGTGCACGCCGGAACCACCTACCGGACAGACCGGAATCAACTTTTGGGCATGCCGGAACCACCAGTCACATGTGCCAGAAACACGTGCCGGAGACGCCGGAAGCACCTGCCGAGCACGTCGCAACCACCTGCTCAACTCACCTGAACCACCTGCCGGACACGCCAAAATCACCTGCCCGCTACACCAGCACCACTTCGGGGACAAGCCGGAATCACGTGAGGGGCATGCCGGCACAGCCTCTCAGACTGAACCTCGTGCCGGACACCACAGAACCACCTGCCGGACAGACCGGAACCACCTGCCGGACACGCCGGAACCACCGGCTCGACCCGCCGGAACGACCGCTGGACATGCAAAATCACCTGCCGGCTACGCCGGAAACACTTGGCGAACACTCCGGAATCACCTGCCGGGCATGCCGGAACCACCTCTCAGATATGCCAGAACCACGTGCCAATGACCCCGGAAGCACCTGCCGAGCACGCCGGAACCGCCTGCTCGACTCGCCAGAACCACCTGCCGGACACGCAAAAATCACCTGCCGGCTACGCCACAACCAGTTGGGGAACACTTCGGAATCACCTGCCGGGCTTGCTGGAACCACCTGCCGGTCATGCCAAAATCACCTGCCAACAACGCCAGTACCACTTGGCGGACACTGGGGAAACACCTGTCGGGCCGGCCGGAACCACATCTCAGACGTGCCAGAACCATGTGCATGAGATGCTGGAACCACACCCCGAACAGACGGAAAACACCTGCCAGACCCGTCTGAACAACCAGCCGAGCACGCCGGAGCCACCTGCTCGACTCGCCGGAACCACCTACCTGACATGCCCAAATCACCAGCCGGGTATGCCAGAACCACTTGGCGGACACTCCGGAATCATCTGCCAGACATGCCGCAACCAGCTCTCAGACACACCAGAACCACGTGCCGGAGACGCCGGAAGCACCTGCCGAGCATGCCGGAGCCACCTGCTCGACTCGCCAGAAACACCAGCCGGACACGCCAAAATCACCTGCCGGGTACGCCAGAACCACCTGGCCGACACTCCGAAATCACCTGTCGCGCATGCCGGAACCAACTCTCAGACGTGCCGGAAGCACGTGCCGGACACGCCGGAATCACCTACCGGACAGACCGGAACCACCTGCCGAGCACGCCGGAGCCACCTGTTCGACTCGCTGGAACCACCTTCCGGACAGTCCATTATCAACTGCTGGCTATGCCAGAACCACCTGGGGGACGGTCTGGAATCACCTGCCAGCCATGGCGGAACCACCTCTCAGACGTACCAGAACCACCTGCCGGAGAAGCTGGAAACACGTCCTGGACAGTCTGGAACCACCTGCCGGCCAAGCCTGAACCACCTGCCAAGCACAACGGAACAACCTGCCAGACACGCCAAAATCACCTGCGTGTTATGCCAGAACCACTTGGAGGACTCTCTGGGATGACCTGCCGGGCATGCCGGAACCACCTCTCAGACGTGCCAGAACCATGTGGCGGACAGTCCGGAATCACCTGTTGGGCATGCGCAACCACCTCTGAGACGTACCAGAACCACATGCCGTGCAGGCTGGAACCACCTACCGGACAGACCGGAATCACCTTTCGGGCATGCCGGAACCACCTGTCAGATGTGCCAGAAACACGTGCCGGAGACGCCGGAAGCACCTGCCAAGCACGTTGGAACCACCTGCTCAACTCGCCTGAACCACCTGCCGGACATGCCAAAATCACCTGCCGACTATGCCAGAACCACTTGGCGAACACTCCGGAATCACTTGCCGGGCATGCAGGAACCACCTCTCAGACATGCCAGAACCCCGTGCCAATGACCCCGGAAGCACCAGCCGAGCACGCCGGAACCACCTGCTCGACTCGCCAAAACCACCTGCCGATCACGCAAAAATCACCTGCCGGCTACGCCACAACCAGTTGGTGAACACTTTGGAATCACCTGCCAGGCTTGCTGGAACCACCTGCCGGTCATGCCAAAATCACCTGCCAACTACGCCAGAACCGCTTGGCGGACACTGCGGAAACACCTGTCGGGCCGGCTTGAACCACATCTCAGACGTGCCAGAAACGTGTTCAGGAGATGCTGGAACCACACCCCAAACAGACGGATACCACCTGCCAGAACCGCCTGAAACACCTGCTGAGCACGCCGGAGCCACCTGCTCGACTCGCCAGAAACACCTACCTGACATGCCCAAATCACCAGCCGGGTATGCCAGAACCACTTGGCGGACACTCCGGAATCCTCTGCCGGACATGCCGGAACCAGCTCTCAGACACACCAGAACCACGTGCCGGAGACGCCGGAAGCACCTGCCGAGCATGCCGGAGCCACCTGCTCGACTCGCCAGAAACACCTGCCGGACACGCCAAAATCACCTGCCGGGTATGCCAGAATCAACTGGCAGACACTACGGAATCACCTGCCGCGCATGCCGGAACCACCTCTCAGACGTGCCGGAAGCACGTGCCAGACACGCCGGAAACACCTACCGGACAGACCGGAACCACCTGCCAAGAACGCCAGAGCCACTTGTTCGACTCGCTGGAACCACCTGCCAGACAGGCCAATATCAACTTCTGGCTATGCCAGAACCACCTGGGGGACAGTCCGGGATCACCTGCCAGCCATGGCGGAACCACCTCTCAGACGTACCAGAACCACCTGCCGGAGAAGCTGGAAACACGTCCTGGACAGACTGGAACCACGTGACGGCCATGCCTGAACCACCTGCCGAGAACGGCGGAAACACATGCCGGACACGCCAAAATCACCTGCGGGCTACGCCAGAACCACTTGGACGACTCTCCGAAATGACCTGCCGGGCATGTTGCAACCACATCTCAGACGTCCCAGAAACGTGTTCATGAGATGCTGGAACCACACCCCGAACACACGGATACCACCTGCCAGAACCGCCTGAACCACCTGCTGAGCACGCCAGAACCACCTGCTCGACTCACCGGTAGCACCTCGCTGACACGCCAAAATCACCTGCTGGGTATGCCAGAACCACATGGCGGACACTCCGGAATCATCTGCCGGACATGCCAGAACCAGCTCTCAGACACACCAGATCCAAGTGCCGGAGACGCCGGAAGCACCTGCCGAGCATGCCGGAGCCACCTGCTCGACTCGCCAGAATCACCAGCCGGACACGCCAAAATCACCTGCCGGGTACGCCAGAACCACCTGGCGGACACTCCGAAATCACCTGTCGCGCATGCCGGAACCACCTCTCAGACGTGCCGGAAGCACGTGCCGGACACGCCGGAATCACCTACCGGACAGACCGGAACCACCTGCCGAGCACGCCGGAGCCACCTGTTCGACTCGCTGGAACCACCTGCCGGACAGTCCATTATCAACTGCTGGCTATGCCAGAACCACCTGGGGGACGGTCCGGAATCGCCTGCTAGCCATGGCGGAACCACCTCTCAGACGTACCAGAACCACCTGCCGGAGAAGCTGGAAACACGTCCTGGACAGACTGGAACCACGTGACGGCCATGCCTGAACCACCTGCCGAGCACGGCGGAACCACCTGCCGGACACGCCAAAATCACCTGCGGGCTACGCCAGAACCACTTGGACGACTCTCCGAAATGACCTGCCGGGCATGTTGGAACCACCTCTCAGACGTGCCAGAAGCACGTGGCGGACAGTCCGGAATCACCTGTTGGGCATACGCAACCACCTCTGACACGTACCAGAACCACGTGCCGTGCACGCCGGAACCACCTACCGGACAGACCGGAATCAACTTTTGGGCATGCCGGAACCACCAGTCAGATGTGCCAGAAACACGTGCCGGAGACGCCGGAAGCGCCTGCCGAGCACGTCGCAACCACCTGCTCAACTCGCCTGAACCACCTGCCGGACACGCCAAAATCACCTGCCCGCTACACCAGCACCACTTCGGGGACAAGCCGGAATCACGTGAGGGGCATGCCGGTACAGCCTCTCAGACTGAACCTCGTGCCGGACACCACAGAACCACCTGCCGGACAGACCGGAACCACCTGCCGGACACGCCGGAACCACCGGCTCGACCCGCCGGAACGACCGCTGGACATGCAAAATCACCTGCCGGCTACGCCGGAAACACTTGGCGAACACTCCGGAATCACCTGCCGGGCATGCCGGAACCACCTCTCAGATATGCCAGAACCACGTGCCAATGACCCCGGAAGCACCTGCCGAGCACGCCGGAACCGCCTGCTCGACTCGCCAGAACCACCTGCCGGACACGCAAAAATCACCTGCCGGCTACGCCACAACCAGTTGGGGAACACTTCGGAATCACCTGCCGGGCTTGCTGGAACCACCTGCCGGTCATGCCAAAATCACCTGCGAACTACGCCAGTACCACTTGGCGGACACTGGGGAAACACCTGTCGGGCCGGCCGGAAGCACATCTCAGACGTGCCAGAACCATGTGCATGAGATGCTGGAACCACAGCCCGAACAGACGGAAAACACCTGCCAGACCCGTCTGAACAACCTGCCGAGCACGCCGGAGCCACCTGCTCGACTCGCCAGAAACACCTACCTGACATGCCCAAATCACCAGCCGGGTATGCCAGAACCACTTGGCGGACACTCCGGAATCATCTGCCGGACATGTCGCAACCAGCTCTCAGACACACCAGAACCAAGTGCCGGAGACGCCGGAAGCACCTGCCGAGCATGCCGGAGCCACCTGATCGACTCACCAGAAACACCTGCCGGACACGCCAAAATCACCTTCCGGGTATGCCAGAATCAACTGGCGGACACTACGGAATCACCTGCCGCGCATGCCGGAACCACCTCTCAGACGTGCCGGAAGCACGTGCCAGCCACGCCGGAAACACCTACCGGACAGACCGGAACCACCTGCCAAGAACGCCAGAGCCACCTGTTCGACTGGCTGGAACCAATGCCAGACAGGCCAATATCAACTGCTGGCTATGCCAGAACCACCTGGGGGACAGTCCGGGATCACCTGCCAGCCATGGCGGAACCACCTCTCAGACGTACCAGAACCACCTGCCGGAGAAGCTGGAAACACGTCCTGGACAGACTGGAACCACCTGACGGCCATGCCTGAACCACCTGCCGAGCACGGCGGAACCACCTGCCGGACACGCCAAAATCACCTGCGGGCTACGCCAGAACCACTTGGACGACTCTCCGAAATGACCTGCCAGGCATGTTGGAACCACCTCTCAGACGTGCCAGAAGCACGTGGCGGACAGTCCGGAATCACCTGTTGGGCATGCGCAACCACCTCTGAGACGTACCAGAACCACATGCCGTGCAGGCTGGAACCACCTACCGGACAGACCGGAATCACCTTTCGGGCATGCCGGAACCACCTGTCAGATGTGCCAGAAACATGTGCCAGAGACGCCGGAAGCACCTGCCAAGCACGTTGGAACCACCTGCTCAACTCGCCTGAACCACCTGCCGGACATGCCAAAATCACCTGCCGACTATGCCAGAACCACTTGGCGAACACTCCGGAATCACTTGCCGGGCATGCAGGAACCACCTCTCAGACATGCCAGAACCCCGTGCCAATGACCCCGGAAGCACCAGCCGAGCACGCCGGAACCACCTGCTCGACTCGCCAGAACCACCTGCCGATCACGCAAAAATCACCTGCCGGCTACGCCACAAGCAGTTGGTGAACACTTTGGAATCACCTGCCAGGCTTGCTGGAACCACCTGCCAGTCATGCCAAAATCACCTGCCAACTACGCCAGAACCGCTTGGCGGACACTGCGGAAACACCTGTCGGGCCGGCTGGAACCACATCTCAGACGTGCCAGAAACGTGTTCATGAGATGCTGGAACCACACCCCGGACAGACGGAAAACACCTGCCAGAACCGCCTGAACCACCTGCTGAGCACGCCGGAACCACCTGCTCGACTCACCGGTACCACCTCCCTGACACGCCAAAATCACCTGCTGGGGATGCCAGAACCACTTGGCGGACACTCCGGAATCATCTGCCGGACATGCCGGAACCAGCTCTCAGACACACCAGAACCACGTGCCGGAGACGCCGGAAGCACCTGCCGAGCATGCCGGAGCCACCTGCTCGACTCGCCAGAAACACCTGCCGGACACGCCAAAATCACCTGCCGGGTATGCCAGAACCACCTGGCGGACACTACGGAATCACCTGCCGCGCATGCCGGAACCACCACTCAGACGTGCCGGAAGCACATGCCGGACACGCCGGAAACACCTACCGGACAGACCGGAACCACCTGCCAAGAACGCCGGAGCCACCTGTTCGACTCGCTGGAACCACCTGCCGGACAGGCCAATATCAACTGCTGGCTATGCCAGAACCACCTGGGGGACAGTCCGGGATCACCTGCCAGCCATGGCGGAACCACCTCTCAGACGTAGCAGAACCACCTGCCGGAGAAGCTGGAAACACGTCCTGGACAGACTGGAACCACGTGACGGCCATGCCTGAACCACCTGCCGAGCACGGCGGAACCACCTGCCGGACACGCCAAAATCACCTGCGGGCTACGCCAGAACCACTTGGACGACTCTCCGAAATGACCAGACGGGCATGTTGGAACCACCTCTCAGACGTGCCAGAAGCACGTGGCGGACAGTCCGGAATCACCTGTTGGGCATACGCAACCACCTCTGAGACGTACCAGAACCACGTGCCGTGCACGCCGGAACCACCTACCGGACAGACCGGAATCAACTTTTGGGCATGCCGGAACCACCAGTCAGATGTGCCAGAAACACGTGCCGGAGACGCCGGAAGCACCTGCCGAGCATGCCGGAGCCACCTGCTCGACTCGCCAGAAACACCTGCCGGACACACCAAAATCACCTGCCGGGTACGCCAGAACCACCTGGCGGACACTACGAAATCACCTGTCGCGCATGCCGGAACCACCTCTCAGACGTGCCGGAAGCACGTGCCGGACACGCCGGAATCACCTACCGGACAGACCGGAACCACCTGCCAGCACGCCGGAGCCACCTGTTCGACTCGCTGGAACCACCTGCCGGACAGGCCAATATCAACTGCTGGCTATGCCAGAACCACCTGGGCGACGGTCCGGAATCACCTGCCAGCCATGGCGGAACCACCTGTCAGACGTACCAGAACCACCTGCAAGAGAAGCTGGAAACACGTCCTGGACAGTCTGGAACCACCTGCAGGCCAAGCCTGAACCACCTGCCAAGCACAACGGAACAACCTGCCAGACACGCCAAAATCGCCTGCGTGATATGCCAGAACCACTTGGAGGACTCTCTGGGATGACCTGCTGGGCATGCCAGAACCACCTCTCAGACGTGCCAGAAGCATGTGGCGGACAGTCCGGAATCACCTGTTGGGCATGCGCAACCACCTCTGAGACGTACCAGAACCACATGCCGTGCAGGCTGGAACCACCTACCGGACAGACCGGAATCACCTTTCGGGCATGCCGGAACCACCTGTCAGATGTGCCAGAAACACGTGCCGGAGACGCCGGAAGCACCTGCCAAGCACGTTGGAACCACCTGCTCAACTCGCCTGAAACACCTGCCGGACACGCCAAAATCACCTGCCCGCTACACCAGCACCACTTCGGGGACAAGCCGGAATCACGTGAGGGGCATGCCGGTACAGCCTCTCAGACTGAACCTCGTGCCGGACACCACAGAACCACCTGCCGGACAGACCGGAACCACCTGCCGGACACGCCGGAACCACCGGCTTGACCCGCCGGACCGACCGCTGGACATGCAAAATCACCTGCCGGCTACGCCGGAAACACATGGCGAACACTCCGGAATCACCTGCCGGGCATGCTGGAACCACATCTCAGACGTGCCAGAACCATGTGCATGAGATGCTGGAACCACACCCCGAACAGACGGAAAACACCTGCCAGACCCGTCTGAACAACCTGCCGAGCACGCCGGAGCCACCTGCTCGACTCGCCGGAACCACCTACCTGACATGCCCAAATCACCAGCCGGGTATGCCAGAACCACTTGGCGGACACTCCGGAATCATCTGCCAGACATGCCGCAACCAGCTCTCAGACACACCAGAACCACGTGCCGGAGACGCCGGAAGCACCTGCCGAGCATGCCGGAGCCACCTGCTCGACTCGCCAGAAACACCAGCCGGACACGCCAAAATCACCTGCCGGGTACGCCAGAACCACCTGGCCGACACTCCGAAATCACCTGTCGCGCATGCCGGAACCAACTCTCAGACGTGCCGGAAGCACGTGCCGGACACGCCGGAATCACCTACCGGACAGACCGGAACCACCTGCCGAGCACGCCGGAGCCACCTGTTCGACTCGCTGGAACCACCTTCCGGACAGTCCATTATCAACTGCTGGCTATGCCAGAACCACCTGGGGGACGGTCTGGAATCACCTGCCAGCCATGGCGGAACCACCTCTCAGACGTACCAGAACCACCTGCCGGAGAAGCTGGAAACACGTCCTGGACAGTCTGGAACCACCTGCCGGCCAAGCCTGAACCACCTGCCAAGCACAACGGAACAACCTGCCAGACACGCCAAAATCACCTGCGTGTTATGCCAGAACCACTTGGAGGACTCTCTGGGATGACCTGCCGGGCATGCCGGAACCACCTCTCAGACGTGCCAGAACCATGTGGCGGACAGTCCGGAATCACCTGTTGGGCATGCGCAACCACCTCTGAGACGTACCAGAACCACATGCCGTGCAGGCTGGAACCACCTACCGGACAGACCGGAATCACCTTTCGGGCATGCCGGAACCACCTGTCAGATGTGCCAGAAACACGTGCCGGAGACGCCGGAAGCACCTGCCAAGCACGTCGGAACCACCTGCTCAACTCGCCTGAACCACCTGCCGGACATGCCAAAATCACCTGCCGACTATGACAGAACCACTTGGCGAACACTCCGGAATCACTTGCCGGGCATGCAGGAACCACCTCTCAGACATGCCAGAACCCCGTGCCAATGACCCCGGAAGCACCAGCCGAGCACGCCGGAACCACCTGCTCGACTCGCCAAAACCACCTGCCGATCACGCAAAAATCACCTGCCGGCTACGCCACAACCAGTTGGTGAACACTTTGGAATCACCTGCCAGGCTTGCTGGAACCACCTGCCGGTCATGCCAAAATCACCTGCCAACTACGCCAGAACCGCTTGGCGGACACTGCGGAAACACCTGTCGGGCCGGCTTGAACCACATCTCAGACGTGCCAGAAACGTGTTCAGGAGATGCTGGAACCACACCCCAAACAGACGGATACCACCTGCCAGAACCGCCTGAAACACCTGCTGAGCACGCCGGAGCCACCTGCTCGACTCGCCAGAAACACCTACCTGACATGCCCAAATCACCAGCCGGGTATGCCAGAACCACTTGGCGGACACTCCGGAATCCTCTGCCGGACATGCCGGAACCAGCTCTCAGACACACCAGAACCACGTGCCGGAGACGCCGGAAGCACCTGCCGAGCATGCCGGAGCCACCTGCTCGACTCGCCAGAAACACCTGCCGGACACGCCAAAATCACCTGCCGGGTATGCCAGAATCAACTGGCAGACACTACGGAATCACCTGCCGCGCATGCCGGAACCACCTCTCAGACGTGCCGGAAGCACGTGCCAGACACGCCGGAAACACCTACCGGACAGACCGGAACCACCTGCCAAGAACGCCAGAGCCACTTGTTCGACTCGCTGGAACCACCTGCCAGACAGGCCAATATCAACTTCTGGCTATGCCAGAACCACCTGGGGGACGGTCCGGAATCGCCTGCCAGCCATGGCGGAACCACCTCTCAGACGTACCAGAACCACCTGCCGGAGAAGCTGGAAACACGTCCTGGACAGACTGGAACCACGTGACGGCCATGCCTGAACCACCTGCCGAGCACGGCGGAACCACCTGCCGGACACGCCAAAATCACCTGCGGGCTACGCCAGAACCACTTGGACGACTCTCCGAAATGACCTGCCGGGCATGTTGGAACCACCTCTCAGACGTGCCAGAAGCACGTGGCGGACAGTCCGGAATCACCTGTTGGGCATACGCAACCACCTCTGACACGTACCAGAACCACGTGCCGTGCACGCCGGAACCACCTACCGGACAGACCGGAATCAACTTTTGGGCATGCCGGAACCACCAGTCAGATGTGCCAGAAACACGTGCCGGAGACGCCGGAAGCGCCTGCCGAGCACGTCGCAACCACCTGCTCAACTCGCCTGAACCACCTGCCGGACACGCCAAAATCACCTGCCGGCTACGCCACAACCAGTTGGGGAACACTTCGGAATCACCTGCCGGGATTGCTGGAACCACCTGCCGCTCATGCCAAAATCACCTGCCAACTACGCCAGTACCACTAGGCGGACACTGTGGAAACACCTGTCGGGCCGGCCGGAACCACATCTCAGACGAGCCAGAACCATGTGCATGAGATGCTGGAACCACACCCCGAACAGACGGAAAACACCTGCCAGACCCGTCTGAACAACCTGCCGAGCACGCCGGAGCCACCTGCTCGACTCGCCGGAACCACCTACCTGACATGCCCAAATCACCAGCCGGCTATGCCAGAACCACTTGGCGGACACTCCGGAATCATCTGCCGGACATGCCAGAACCAGCTCTCAGACACACCAGAACCACGTGCCGGAGACGCCGGAAGCACCTGCCGAGCATGCCGCAGCCACCTGCTCGACTCGCCAGAAACACCTGCCGGACACGCCAAAATCACCTGCCGGGTACGCCAGAACCACCTGGCAGACACTCCGAAATCACCTGTCGCGCATGCCGGAACCACCTCTCAGACGTGCCGGAAGCACGTGCCGGACACGCCGGAATCACCTACCGGACGGACCGGAACCACCTGCCGAGCACGCCGGAGCCACCTGTTCGACTCGGTGGAACCACCTGCCGGAAAGGCCAATATCAACTGCTGGCTATGCCAGAACCACCTGGGGGACGGTCCGGAATCGCCTGCCAGCCATGGCGGAACCACCTCTCAGACGTAGCAGAACCACCTGCCGGACAAGCTGGAAACACGTCCTGGACAGTCTGGAACCACCTGCCGGCCAAGCCTGAACCACCTGCCAAGCACAACGGAACAACCTGCCAGACACGCCAAAATCACCTGCGTGTTAGGCCAGAACCACTTGGAGGACTCTCTGGGATGACCTGCCGGGCATGCCGGAACCACCTCTCAGACGTGCCAGAACCATGTGGCGGACAGTCCGGAATCACCTGTTGGGCATGCGCAACCACCTCTGAGACGTACCAGAACCACATGCCGTGCAGGCTGGAACCACCTACCGGACAGACCGGAATCACCTTTCGGGCATGCTGGAACCACCTGTCAGATGTGCCAGAAACACGTGTTGGAGACGCCGGAAGCACCTGGCAAGCACGTTGGAACCACGTGCTCAACTCGCCGGAACCACCTGCCGGACATGCCAAAATCACCTGCCGAGTATGCCAGAAGTACTTGGCGAACACTCCGGAATCACTTGCCGGGCATGCAGGAACCACCTCTCAGACATGCCAGAACCCCGAGCCAATGACCCCGGAAGCACCAGCCGAGCACGCCGGACCCACCTGCTCGACTCGCCAGAACCACCTGCCGATCACGAAAAAATCACCTGCCGGCTACGCCACAACCAGTTGGTGAACACTTTGGAATCACCTGCCAGGCTTGCTGGAACCACCTGCCAGTCATGCCAAAATCACCTGACAACTACGCCAGAACCGTTTGGCGGACACTGCAGAAACACCTGTCGGGCCGGCTACAACCACATCTCAGACGTGCCAGAAACGTGTTCATGAGATGCTGGAACCACACCCCGAACACACAGATACCACCTGCCAGAACCGCCCGAACCACCTGCTGAGCACGCCGGAACCACCTGCTCGACTCACCGGTACCACCTCCCTGACACGCCAAAATCACCTGCTGGGTATGCCAGAACCACTTGGCGGACACTCCGGAATCATCTGCCAGACATGCCGGAACCAGCTCTCAGACACACCAGAACCCAGTGCCGGAGACGCCGGAAGCACCTGCCGAGCATGCCGGAGCCACCTGCTCGACTCGCCAGAAACCCCTGCCGGACACGCCAAAATCACCTGCCGGGTACGCCAGTACCACTTGGCAGACACTGTGGAAACACCTGTCGGGCCGGCCGGAACCACATCTCAGACGTGCCAGAACCATGTGCATGAGATGCTGGAACCACACCCCGAACAGACGGAAAACACCTGCCAGTCCCGTCTGAACAACCTGCCGAGCACGCCGGAGCCACCTGCTCGACTCGCCAGAAACACCTGCCGGACACGCCAAAATCACCTGCCGGGTACGCCAGAACCACCTGGTGGACACTCCGAAATCACCTGTCGCGCATGCCGGAACCACCTCTCAGACGTGCCGGAAGCACGTGCCGGACACGCCGGAATCGCCTACCGGACGGACCGGAACCACCTGCCGAGCACGCCGGAGCCACCTGTTCGACTCGCTGGAACCACCTGCCGGACAGGCCAATATTAACTGCTGGCTATGCCAGAACCACCTGGGGGACGGTCCGGAATCACCTGCCAGCCATGGCGGAACCACCTCTCAGACGTAACAGAGCCACCTGCCGGAGAAGCTGGAAATACGTCCTGGACAGTCTGGAACCACCTGCCGGCCAAGCCTGAACCACCTGCCAAGCACAACGGAACAACCTGCCAGACACGCCAAAATCACCTGCGTGTTATGCCAGAACCACTTGGAGGACTCTCTGGGATGACCTGCCGGGCATGCCGGAACCACCTCTCAGACATGCCAGAACCATGTGGCGGACAGTCCGGAATCACCTGTTGGGCATGCGCAACAACCTCTGAGACGTACCAGAACCACATGCCGTGCAGGCTGGAACCACCTACTTGACAGACCGGAATCACCTTTCGGGCATGCCGGAACCACCTGTCAGATGTGCCAGAAACACGTGCCGGAGACGCCGGAAGCACCTGCCAAGCACGTTGGAACCACCTGCTCAACTCGCCTGAACCACCTGCCGGACAGGCCAAAATCACCTGCCTGCTACACCAGCACCACTTCGGGGACAAGCCGGAATCACGTGATGGGCATGCTGGCACAGCCTCTCAGACTGAACCTCGTGCCGGACACCACAGAACCACCTGCCGGACAGACCGGAACCACCTGCCGGACACGCCAGAACCACCGGCTCGACTCGCCGGAACGACCGCTGGACATGCAAAATCACCTGCCGGCTATGCCGGAAACACTTGGCGAACACTCCGGAATCACCTGCCGGGCATGCCGGAACCATCTCTCAGATCTGCCAGAACCACGTGCCAATGACCCCGGAACCACCTGCCGAGCACGCCGGAACCACCTGCTCGACTCGCCAGAACCACCTGCCGGACACGCAAAAATCACCTGCCGGCTACGCCACAACCAGTTGGGGAACACTTCGGAATCACCTGCCGGGCTTGCTGGAACCACCTGCCGGTCATGCCAAAATCACCTGCCAACTACGCCAGTACCACTTGGCGGACACTGTGGAAAAACCTGTCGGGCCGGCCGGAACCACATCTCAGACGTGCCAGAACCATGTGCATGAGATGCTGGAACCACACCCCGAACAGACGGAAAACACCTGCCAGACCCGTCTGAACAACCTGCCGAGCACGCCGGAGCCACCTGCACGACTCGCTGGAACCACCTACCTGTCATGCCCAAATCACCAGCGGGGTATGCCAGAACCACTTTGCGGACACTCCGGAATCATCTGCCGGACATGCCGGAACCAGCTCTCAGACACACCAGAACCACGTGCCGGAGACGCCGGAAGCACCTGCCGAGCATGCCGGAGCCACCTGCTCGACTCGCCAGAAACACCTGCCGGACACGCCAAAATCACCTGCCGGGTACGCCAGAACCACCTGGCGGACACTCCGAAATCACCTGTCGCGCATGCCGGAACCACCTCTCAGACGTGCCGGAAGCACGTGCCAGACACACCGGAAACACCTACCGGACAGACCGGAACCACCTGCCAAGAACGCCGGAGCCACCTGTTCGACTCGCTGGAACCACCTGCCGGACAGGCCAATATCAACTGCTGGCTATGCCAGAACCACCTGGGCGACGGTCCGGAATCACCTGCCAGCCATGGCGGAACCACCTCTCAGACGTACCAGAACCACCTGCCGGAGAAGCTGGAAACACGTCCTGGACAGACTGGAACCACGCGACGGCCAAGCCTGAACCACCTGCCGAGCACGGCGGAACCACCTGCCGGACACGCCAAAATCACCTGCGGGCTACGCCAGAACCACTTGGACGACTCTCCGAAATGACCTGCCGGGCATGTTGGAACCACCTCTCAGACGTGCCAGAAGCACGTGGCGGACAGTCCGGAATCACCTGTTGGGCATACGCAACCACCTCTGAGACGTACCAGAACCACGTGCCGTGCACGCCGGAACCACCTACCGGACAGACCGGAATCAACTCTTGGGCATGCCGGAACCACCAGTCAGATGTGCCAGAAACACGTGTCGGAGACGCCGGAAGCACCTGCCGAGGACGTCGCAACCACCTGCTCAACTCGCCTCAACCACCTGCCGGACACGCCAAAATCACCTGCCCGCTACACCAGCACCACTTCGGGGACAAGCCGGAATCACGTGAGGGGCATGCCTGCACAGCCTCTCAGACTGAACCTCGTGCCGGACACCACAGTACCACCTGCCGGACAGACCGGAACCACCTGCCGGACACGCCGGAACCACCGGCTCGACCCGCCGGAAAGACCGCTGGACATGCAAAATCACCTGCCGGCTACGCCGCAAACACTTGGCGAACACTCCGGAATCACCTGCCGGGCATGCCGGAACCACCTCTCAGATATGCCAGAACCACGTGCCAATGACCCCGGAAGCACCTGCCGAGCACGCCGGAACCACCTGCTCGACTCGCCAGAACCACCTGCCGGACACGCAAAAATCACCTGCCGGCTACGCCAGAACCACCTGGCGGACACTCCGAAATCACCTGCCGGGCTTGCTGGAACCACCTGCTGGTCATGCCATAATCGCCCGCCTACTACGCCAGTACCACTTGGCGGACACTGTGGAAACACCTGTCGGGCCGGC
Organism: Equus przewalskii; assembly: GCF_037783145.1. Lineage (NCBI taxonomy): Eukaryota > Metazoa > Chordata > Mammalia > Perissodactyla > Equidae > Equus > Equus przewalskii. The sequence continues at coordinate 102,777 of NW_027227530.1, read as the reverse complement.
CGGAACCACATCTCAGACGTGCCAGAACCATGTGCATGAGATGCTGGAACCACACCCCGAACAGACGGAAAACACCTGCCAGACCCGTCTGAACAACCTGCCGAGCACGCCGGAGCCACCTGCTCGACTCGCCAGAACCACCTGCCGGACACGCAAAAATCACCTGCCGGCTACGCCACAACCAGTTGGGGAACACTTCGGAATCACCTGCCGGGCTTCTGGAACCACCTCTCAGACGTGCCGGAAGCACGTGCCGGACACGCCGGAATCACCTGCCAACTACGCCAGTACCACTTGGCGGACACTGTGGAAACAACTGTCGGGCCGGCCGGAACCACATCACAGACGTGCCAGAACCATGTGCATGAGATGCTGGAACCACACCCCGAACAGACGGAAAACACCTGCCAGACCCGTCTGAACAACCTGCCGAGCACGCCGGAGCCACCTGCTCAACTCGCCGGAACCACCTACCTGACATGCCCAAATCACCAGCCGGGTATGCCAGAACCACTTGGCGGACACTCCGGAATCATCTGCCGGACATGCCGGAACCAGCTCTCAGACACACCAGAACCACGTGCCGGAGACGCCAGAAGCACCTGCCGAGCATGCCGGAGCCACCTGCTCGACTCGCCAGAAACAGCTGCCGGACACGCCAAAATTACCTGCCGGGTACGCCAGAACCACCTGGCGGACACTCCGAAATCACCTGTCGCGCATGCCGGAACCACCTCTCAGACGTGCCGGAAGCACGTGCCGGACACGCCGGAATCACCTACCGGACAGACCGGAACCACCTGCCGAGCACGCCGGAGCCACCTGTTCGACTCGCTGGAACCACCTGCCGGACAGGCCAATATCAACTGCTGGCTATGCCAGAACCACCTGGGGGACGGTCCGGAATCGCCTGCCAGCCATGGCGGAACCACCTCTCAGACGTACCAGAACCACCTGCCGGAGAAGCTGGAAACACGTCCTGGACAGTCTGGAACCACCTGCCGGCCAAGCCTGAACCACCTGCCATCCACAACGGAACAACCTGCCAGACACGCCAAAATCACCTGCGGGCTACGCCAGAACCATTTGGCCGACTCTCCGAAATGACCTGCCGGGCATGTTGGAACCACCTCTCAGACGTGCCAGAAGCACGTGGCGGACAGTCCGGAATCACCTGTTGGGCATACGCAACCACCTCTGAGACGTACCAGAACCACGTGCCGTGCACGCCGGAACCACCTACCGGACAGACCGGAATCAACTCTTGGGCATGCCGGAACCACCAGTCAGATGTGCCAGAAACACGTGTCGGAGACGCCGGAAGCACCTGCCGAGGACGTCGCAACCACCTGCTCAACTCGCCTCAACCACCTGCCGGACACGCCAAAATCACCTGCCCGCTACACCAGCACCACTTCGGGGACAAGCCGGAATCACGTGAGGGGCATGCCTGCACAGCCTCTCAGACTGAACCTCGTGCCGGACACCACAGTACCACCTGCCGGACAGACCGGAACCACCTGCCGGACACGCCGGAACCACCGGCTCGACCCGCCGGAAAGACCGCTGGACATGCAAAATCACCTGCCGGCTACGCCGCAAACACTTGGCGAACACTCCGGAATCACCTGCCGGGCATGCCGGAACCACCTCTCAGATATGCCAGAACCACGTGCCAATGACCCCGGAAGCACCTGCCGAGCACGCCGGAACCACCTGCTCGACTCGCCAGAACCACCTGCCGGACACGCAAAAATCACCTGCCGGCTACGCCAGAACCACCTGGCGGACACTCCGAAATCACCTGCCGGGCTTGCTGGAACCACCTGCTGGTCATGCCATAATCGCCCGCCTACTACGCCAGTACCACTTGGCGGACACTGTGGAAACACCTGTCGGGCCGGCCGGAACCACATCTCAGACGTGCCAGAACCATGTGCATGAGATGCTGGAACCACACCCCGAACAGACGGAAAACACCTGCCAGACCCGTCTGAACAACCTGCCGAGCACGCCGGAGCCACCTGCTCGACTCGCCAGAACCACCTGCCGGACACGCAAAAATCACCTGCCGGCTACGCCACAACCAGTTGGGGAACACTTCGGAATCACCTGCCGGGCTTCTGGAACCACCTCTCAGACGTGCCGGAAGCACGTGCCGGACACGCCGGAATCACCTGCCAACTACGCCAGTACCACTTGGCGGACACTGTGGAAACAACTGTCGGGCCGGCCGGAACCACATCACAGACGTGCCAGAACCATGTGCATGAGATGCTGGAACCACACCCCGAACAGACGGAAAACACCTGCCAGACCCGTCTGAACAACCTGCCGAGCACGCCGGAGCCACCTGCTCAACTCGCCGGAACCACCTACCTGACATGCCCAAATCACCAGCCGGGTATGCCAGAACCACTTGGCGGACACTCCGGAATCATCTGCCGGACATGCCGGAACCAGCTCTCAGACACACCAGAACCACGTGCCGGAGACGCCAGAAGCACCTGCCGAGCATGCCGGAGCCACCTGCTCGACTCGCCAGAAACAGCTGCCGGACACGCCAAAATTACCTGCCGGGTACGCCAGAACCACCTGGCGGACACTCCGAAATCACCTGTCGCGCATGCCGGAACCACCTCTCAGACGTGCCGGAAGCACGTGCCGGACACGCCGGAATCACCTACCGGACAGACCGGAACCACCTGCCGAGCACGCCGGAGCCACCTGTTCGACTCGCTGGAACCACCTGCCGGACAGGCCAATATCAACTGCTGGCTATGCCAGAACCACCTGGGGGACGGTCCGGAATCGCCTGCCAGCCATGGCGGAACCACCTCTCAGACGTACCAGAACCACCTGCCGGAGAAGCTGGAAACACGTCCTGGACAGTCTGGAACCACCTGCCGGCCAAGCCTGAACCACCTGCCATCCACAACGGAACAACCTGCCAGACACGCCAAAATCACCTGCGGGCTACGCCAGAACCATTTGGCCGACTCTCCGAAATGACCTGCCGGGCATGTTGGAACCACCTCTCAGACGTGCCAGAAGCACGTGGCGGACAGTCCGGAATCACCTGTTGGGCATACGCAACCACCTCTGAGACGTACCAGAACCACGTGCTGTGCACGCCGGAACCACCTACCGGACAGACAGGAATCAACTCATGGGCATGCCGGAACCACCAGTCAGATGTGCCAGAAACACGTGCCGGAGACGCCGGAAGCACCTGACCGCTACACCAGCACAACTTCGGGGACAATCCGGAATCACGTGAGGGGCATGCCGGCACAGCCTCTCAGACTGAACCTCGTGCCGGACACCACAGTACCACCTGCCGGACAGACCGGAACCACCTGCCGGACACGCCGGAACCACCGGCTCGACCCGCCGGAAAGACCGCTGGACATGCAAAATCACCTGCCGGCTACGCCGCAAACACTTGGCGAACACTCCGGAATCACCTGCCGGGCATGCCGGAACCACCTCTCAGATATGCCAGAACCACGTGCCAATGACCCCGGAAGCACCTGCCGAGCACGCCGGAACCACCTGCTCGACTCGCCAGAACCACCTGCCGGACACGCAAAAATCACCTGCCGGCTACGCCAGAACCACCTGGCGGACACTCCGAAATCACCTGCCGGGCTTGCTGGAACCACCTGCTGGTCATGCCATAATCGCCCGCCTACTACGCCAGTACCACTTGGCGGACACTGTGGAAACACCTGTCGGGCCGGCCGGAACCACATCTCAGACGTGCCAGAACCATGTGCATGAGATGCTGGAACCACACCCCGAACAGACGGAAAACACCTGCCAGACCCGTCTGAACAACCTGCCGAGCACGCCGGAGCCACCTGCTCGACTCGCCAGAACCACCTGCCGGACACGCAAAAATCACCTGCCGGCTACGCCACAACCAGTTGGGGAACACTTCGGAATCACCTGCCGGGCTTCTGGAACCACCTCTCAGACGTGCCGGAAGCACGTGCCGGACACGCCGGAATCACCTGCCAACTACGCCAGTACCACTTGGCGGACACTGTGGAAACAACTGTCGGGCCGGCCGGAACCACATCACAGACGTGCCAGAACCATGTGCATGAGATGCTGGAACCACACCCCGAACAGACGGAAAACACCTGCCAGACCCGTCTGAACAACCTGCCGAGCACGCCGGAGCCACCTGCTCAACTCGCCGGAACCACCTACCTGACATGCCCAAATCACCAGCCGGGTATGCCAGAACCACTTGGCGGACACTCCGGAATCATCTGCCGGACATGCCGGAACCAGCTCTCAGACACACCAGAACCACGTGCCGGAGACGCCAGAAGCACCTGCCGAGCATGCCGGAGCCACCTGCTCGACTCGCCAGAAACAGCTGCCGGACACGCCAAAATTACCTGCCGGGTACGCCAGAACCACCTGGCGGACACTCCGAAATCACCTGTCGCGCATGCCGGAACCACCTCTCAGACGTGCCGGAAGCACGTGCCGGACACGCCGGAATCACCTACCGGACAGACCGGAACCACCTGCCGAGCACGCCGGAGCCACCTGTTCGACTCGCTGGAACCACCTGCCGGACAGGCCAATATCAACTGCTGGCTATGCCAGAACCACCTGGGGGACGGTCCGGAATCGCCTGCCAGCCATGGCGGAACCACCTCTCAGACGTACCAGAACCACCTGCCGGAGAAGCTGGAAACACGTCCTGGACAGTCTGGAACCACCTGCCGGCCAAGCCTGAACCACCTGCCATCCACAACGGAACAACCTGCCAGACACGCCAAAATCACCTGCGGGCTACGCCAGAACCATTTGGCCGACTCTCCGAAATGACCTGCCGGGCATGTTGGAACCACCTCTCAGACGTGCCAGAAGCACGTGGCGGACAGTCCGGAATCACCTGTTGGGCATACGCAACCACCTCTGAGACGTACCAGAACCACGTGCCGTGCACGCCGGAACCACCTACCGGACAGACCGGAATCAACTCTTGGGCATGCCGGAACCACCAGTCAGATGTGCCAGAAACACGTGTCGGAGACGCCGGAAGCACCTGCCGAGGACGTCGCAACCACCTGCTCAACTCGCCTCAACCACCTGCCGGACACGCCAAAATCACCTGCCCGCTACACCAGCACCACTTCGGGGACAAGCCGGAATCACGTGAGGGGCATGCCTGCACAGCCTCTCAGACTGAACCTCGTGCCGGACACCACAGTACCACCTGCCGGACAGACCGGAACCACCTGCCGGACACGCCGGAACCACCGGCTCGACCCGCCGGAAAGACCGCTGGACATGCAAAATCACCTGCCGGCTACGCCGCAAACACTTGGCGAACACTCCGGAATCACCTGCCGGGCATGCCGGAACCACCTCTCAGATATGCCAGAACCACGTGCCAATGACCCCGGAAGCACCTGCCGAGCACGCCGGAACCACCTGCTCGACTCGCCAGAACCACCTGCCGGACACGCAAAAATCACCTGCCGGCTACGCCAGAACCACCTGGCGGACACTCCGAAATCACCTGCCGGGCTTGCTGGAACCACCTGCTGGTCATGCCATAATCGCCCGCCTACTACGCCAGTACCACTTGGCGGACACTGTGGAAACACCTGTCGGGCCGGCCGGAACCACATCTCAGACGTGCCAGAACCATGTGCATGAGATGCTGGAACCACACCCCGAACAGACGGAAAACACCTGCCAGACCCGTCTGAACAACCTGCCGAGCACGCCGGAGCCACCTGCTCGACTCGCCAGAACCACCTGCCGGACACGCAAAAATCACCTGCCGGCTACGCCACAACCAGTTGGGGAACACTTCGGAATCACCTGCCGGGCTTCTGGAACCACCTCTCAGACGTGCCGGAAGCACGTGCCGGACACGCCGGAATCACCTGCCAACTACGCCAGTACCACTTGGCGGACACTGTGGAAACAACTGTCGGGCCGGCCGGAACCACATCACAGACGTGCCAGAACCATGTGCATGAGATGCTGGAACCACACCCCGAACAGACGGAAAACACCTGCCAGACCCGTCTGAACAACCTGCCGAGCACGCCGGAGCCACCTGCTCAACTCGCCGGAACCACCTACCTGACATGCCCAAATCACCAGCCGGGTATGCCAGAACCACTTGGCGGACACTCCGGAATCATCTGCCGGACATGCCGGAACCAGCTCTCAGACACACCAGAACCACGTGCCGGAGACGCCAGAAGCACCTGCCGAGCATGCCGGAGCCACCTGCTCGACTCGCCAGAAACAGCTGCCGGACACGCCAAAATTACCTGCCGGGTACGCCAGAACCACCTGGCGGACACTCCGAAATCACCTGTCGCGCATGCCGGAACCACCTCTCAGACGTGCCGGAAGCACGTGCCGGACACGCCGGAATCACCTACCGGACAGACCGGAACCACCTGCCGAGCACGCCGGAGCCACCTGTTCGACTCGCTGGAACCACCTGCCGGACAGGCCAATATCAACTGCTGGCTATGCCAGAACCACCTGGGGGACGGTCCGGAATCGCCTGCCAGCCATGGCGGAACCACCTCTCAGACGTACCAGAACCACCTGCCGGAGAAGCTGGAAACACGTCCTGGACAGTCTGGAACCACCTGCCGGCCAAGCCTGAACCACCTGCCATCCACAACGGAACAACCTGCCAGACACGCCAAAATCACCTGCGGGCTACGCCAGAACCATTTGGCCGACTCTCCGAAATGACCTGCCGGGCATGTTGGAACCACCTCTCAGACGTGCCAGAAGCACGTGGCGGACAGTCCGGAATCACCTGTTGGGCATACGCAACCACCTCTGAGACGTACCAGAACCACGTGCTGTGCACGCCGGAACCACCTACCGGACAGACAGGAATCAACTCATGGGCATGCCGGAACCACCAGTCAGATGTGCCAGAAACACGTGCCGGAGACGCCGGAAGCACCTGACCGCTACACCAGCACAACTTCGGGGACAATCCGGAATCACGTGAGGGGCATGCCGGCACAGCCTCTCAGACTGAACCTCGTGCCGGACACCACAGAAACACCTGCCGGACAGACCGGAACCACCTGCCGGACACGCCGGAACCACCGGCTCGACCAGCCGGAACGACCGCTGGACATGCAAAATCACCTGCCGGCTACGCCGCAAACACTTGGCGAACACTCCGGAATCACCTGCCGGGCATGCCGGAACCACCTCTCAGATATGCCAGAACCACGTGCCAATGACCCGGAAGCACCTGCCGAGCACGCCGGAACCACCTGCTCGACTCGCCAGAACCACCTGCCGATCACGCAAAAATCACCTGCCGGCTACGCCACAACCAGTTGGTGAACACTTTGGAATCACCTGCCAGGCTTGCTGGAACCACCTGCCAGTCATGCCAAAATCACCTGCCAACTACGCCAGAACCGCTTGGCGGACACTGCGGAAACACCTGTCGGGCCGGCTGGAACCACATCTCAGACGTGCCAGAAACGTGTTCATGAGATGCTGGAACCACACCCCGAAAAGACGGATACCACCTGCCAGAACTGCCTGAACCACCTGCTGAGCACGCCGGAACGACCTGCTCGACTCACCGGTACCACCTCCCTGACACGCCAAAATCACCTGCTGGGTATGCCAGAACCACTTGGCGGACACTCCGGAATCATGTGCCGGACATGCCGGAACCAGCTCTCAGACACACCAGAACCAAGTGCCGGAGACGCCGGAAGCACCTGCCGAGCATGCCAGAGCCACCTACTCGACTCGCCAGGAACACCTGCCGGACACGACAAAATCACCTGCGGGCTACGCCAGAACCACTTGGACGACTCTCCGAAATGACCTGCCGGGCATGTTGGAACCACCTCTCAGACGTGCCAGAAGCACATGGCGGACAGTCCGGAATCACCTGTTGGGCATACGCAACCACCTCTGAGACGTACCAGAACCACGTGCTGTGCACGCCGGAACCACCTACCGGACAGACCGGAATCAACTCTTGGGCATGCCGGAACCACCAGTCAGATGTGCCAGAAACACGTGCCGGAGACGCCGGAAGCACCTTCCGAGCACGTCGCAACCACCTGCTCAACTCGCCTGAACCACCTGCCGGACACGCCAAAATCACCTGCCCGCTACACCAGCACCACTTCGGGGACAATCCGGAATCACGTGAGGGGCATGCCGGCACAGCCTCTCAGACTGAACCTCGTGCCGGACACCACAGAACCACATGCCGGACAGACCGGAACCACCTGCCGGACACGCCGGAACCACCGGCTCGACCCGCCGGAACGACCGCTGGACATGCAAAATCACCTGCCGGCTACGCCGGAAACACTTGGCGAACACTCCGGAATCACCTGCCGGGCATGCCGGAACCACCTCTCAGATATGCCAGAACCACGTGCCAATGACCCCGGAACCACCTGCCGAGCACGCCGGAACCACCGGCTCGACTCGCCAGAACCACCTGCCGATCACGCAAAAATCACCTGCCGGCTACGCCACAACCTGTTGGTGAACACTTTGGAATCACCTGCCAGGCTTGCTGGAACCACCTGCCGGTCATGCCAAAATCACCTGCCAACTACGCCAGTACCACTTGGCGGACACTGTGGAAACACGTGTCGGGCCGGCCGGAACCACATCTCAGACGTGCCAGAACCATGTGCATGAGATGCTGGAACCACACCCCGAACAGACGGAGAACACCTGCCAGCCACGTCTGAACAACCTGCCGAGCACGCCGGAGCCACCTGCTCGACTCGCCGGAACCATCTACCTGACATGCCCAAATCACCAGCCGGCTATGCCAGAACCACTTGGCGGACACTCCGGAATCATCTTCCGGACATGCCGGAACCAGCTCTCAGACACACCAGAACCACGTGCCGGAGACGCCGGAAGCACCTGCCGAGCATGCCGGAGCCACCTGCTCGACTCGCCAGAAACACCTGCCGGACACGCCAAAATCACCAGCCGTGTACGCCAGAACCACCTGGCGGACACTCCGAAATCACCTGTCGCGCATGGCGGAACCACCTCTCAGAAGTGCCGGAAGCACGTGCCGGACAAGCCGGAATCACCTACCGGACAGACCGGAACCACCCGCCGAGCACGGCAGAGCCACCTGTTCGACTCGCTGGGACCACCTGCCGGACAGGCCAATATCAACTGCTGGCTATGCCAGAACCATCTGGGGGACGGTCCGGAATCGCCTGCCAGCCATGGCGGAACAACCTCTCAGACGTACCAGAACCACCTGCCGGAGAAGCTGGAAACACGTCCTGGACAGACTGAAACCACCTGCCGGCCAAGCCTGAACCACCAGCCAAGCACAACGGAACAACCTGCCAGACACGCCAATATCACCTGCGTGTTATGCCAGAACCACTTGGAGGACTCTATGGGATGACCTGGTGGGCATGCCGGAACCACCTCTCAGACGTGCCAGAACCATGTGGCAGACAGTCCGGAATCACCTGTTGGGCATGCGCAACCACCTCTGAGACGTACCAGAACCACATGCCGTGCAGGATGGAACCACCTACCGGACAGACTGGAATCACCTTTCGTGCATGCCGGAACCACCTGTCGGATTTGCCAGAAACACGTGCCGGAGACGCCGGAAGCACCTGCCAAGCACGTTGGAACCACCTGCTCAACTCGCCTGAACCACCTGCCAGACATGCCAAAATCACCTGCCGACTATGCCAGAACCACTTGGCGAACACTCCGGAATCACTTGCCGGGCATGCAGGAACCACCTCTCAGACATGCCAGAACCCCGTGCCAATGACCCAGGAAGCACCAGCCGAGCACGCCGGAACCACCTGCTCGACTCGCCAGAACCACCTCCCGATCACGCAAAAATCACCTGCCAGCTACGCCACAACCAGTTGGTGAACACTTTGGAATCACCTGCCAGGCTTGCTGGAACCACCTGCCAGTCATGCCAAAATCACCTGCCAACTACGCCAGAACCGCTTGGCGGACACTGCGGAAACACCTGTCGGGCCGGCTGGAACCACATCTCAGACGTGCCAGAAACGTGTTCATGAGATGCTGGAACCACACCCCGAACAGACGGATACCACCTGCCAGAACCGCCTGAACCACCTGCAGAGCACGCCGCAACCACCTGCTCGACTCACCGGTACCACCTCCCTGACACGCCAAAATCACCTGCTGGGTATGCCAGAACCACTTGGCGGACACTCCGGAATCATCTGGCGGACATGCCGGAACCAGCTCTCAGACACACCAGAACCAAGTGCCGGAGACGCCGGAAGCACCTGCCGAGCATGCCGGAGCCACCTGCTTGACTCGCCAGAAACAAATGCCGGACACGCCAAAATCACCTGCCGGGTATGCCAGAAACACCTGGCGGACACTACGGAATCACCTGCCGCGCATGCAGGAACCACCTCTCAGACGTGCCGGAAGCACGTGCCAGACACGCCGGAAACACCTACCGGACAGACCGGAACCACCTGCCAAGAACGCCGGAGCCACCTGTTCGACTCGCTGGAGCCACCTGCCGGACAGGCCAATATCAACTGCTGGCTATGCCAGAACCACCTGGGGGACCGTCCGGGATCACCTGCCAGCCATGGCGGAACCACCTCTCAGACGTACCAGAACCACCTGCCGGAGAAGCTGGAAACACGTCCTGGACAGACTGGAACCACGTGACGGCCATGCCTGAACCTCCTGCCGAGCACGGCGGAACCACCTGCCGGACACGCCAAAATCACCTGCGGGCTACGCCAGAACCACTTGGACGACTCTCCGAAATGACCTGCCGGGCATGTTGGAACCACCTCTCAGACGTGCCAGAAGCACGTGGCGGACAGTCCGGAATCACCTGTTGGGCATACGCAACCACCTCTGACACGTACCAGAACCACGTGCCGTGCACGCCGGAACCACCTACCGGACAGACCGGAATCAACTTTTGGGCATGCCGGAACCACCAGTCAGATGTGCCAGAAACACGTGCCGGAGACGCCGGAAGCACCTGCCGAGCACGTCGCAACCACCTGCTCAACTCGCCTGAACCACCTGCCGGACACGTCAAAATCACCTGCCCGCTACACCAGCACCACTTCGGGGACAATCCGGAATCACGTGAGGGGCATGCCGGCACAGCCTCTCAGACTGAACCTCGTGCCGGACACCACAGAACCACCTGCCGGACTGACCGGAACCACCTGCCGGACACGCCGGAACCACCGGCTGGACCCGCCGGAACGACCGCTGGACATGCAAAATCACCTGCCGGCTACGCCGGAAACACTTGGCGAACACGCCGGAATCACCTTCCGGGCATGCCGGAACCACCTCTCAGATATGCCAGAACCACGTGCCAATGACCCCGGAAGCACCTGACGAGCACGCCGGAACCACCTGCTCGACTCACCAGAACCACCTGCCGGACACGCAAAAATCACCAGCCGGCTACGCCACAACCAGTTGGGGAAAACTTCGGAATCACCTGCCGGGCTTGCTGGAACCACCTGCCGGTCATGCCAAAATCACCTGCCTACTACGCCAGTACCACTTGGCGGACAGTGTGGAAACACCTGTCGGGCCGGCCGGAACCACATCTCAGACGTGCCAGAACCATGTGCATGAGATGCTGGAACCACACCCCGAACAGACGGAAAACACCTGCCAGACCCGTCTGAACAACCTGCCGAGCACGCCGGAGCCACCTGCTCGACTCGCCGGAACCACCTACCTGACATGCCCAAATCACCAGCCGGGTATGCCAGAACCACTTGGCGGACACTCCGGAATCATCTGCCGGACATGCCAGAACCAGCTCTCAGACACACCAGAACCACGTGCCGGAGACGCCGGAAGCACCTGCCGAGCATGCCGGAGCCACCTGCTCGACTCGCCAGAAACACCTGCCGGACACGCCAAAATCACCTGCCGGGTACGCCAGAACCACCTGGCGGACACTCTGAAACCACCTGTCGCGCATGCCGGAACCACCTCTCAGACGTGCCGGAAGCACGTGCCGGACACGCCGGAATCACCTACCGGACAGACCGGAACCACCTGCCGAGCACGCCGGAGCCACCTGTTCGACTCGCTGGAACCACCTGCCGGACAGGCCAATATCAACTGCTGGCTATGCCAGAACCACCTGGGGGAGGGTCCGGAATCACCTGCCAGCCATGGCGGAACCACCTCTCTGAAGTACCAGAACCACCTGCCGGAGAAGCTGGAAACACGTCCTGGACAGTCTGGAACCACCTGCCGGCCAAGCCTGAACCACCTGCCAAGCACAACGGAACAACCTGCCAGACACGCCAAAATCACCTGCGTGTTATGCCAGAACCACTTGGAGGACTCTCTGGGATGACCTGCTGGGCATGCCGGAAACACCTCTCAGACGTGCCAGAACCATGTGGCGGACAGTCCGGAATCACCTGTTGGGCATGCGCAACCACCTCTGAGACGTACCAGAACCACATGCCGTGCAGGCTGGAACCACCTACCGGACAGACCAGAATCACCTTTCGGGCATGCCGGAACCACCTGTCAGATGTGCCAGAAACACGTGCCGGAGACGCCGGAAGCACCTGCCAAGCACGTTGGAACCACCTGCTCAACTCGCCTGAACCACCTGCCGGACATGCCAAAATCACCTGCCGACTATGCCAGAACCACTTGGCGAACACTCCGGAATCACTTGCCGGGCATGCAGGAACCACCTCTCAGACATGACAGAACCCCGAGCCAATGACCCCGGAAGCACCAGCCGAGCACGCCGGAACCACCTGCTCGACTCGCCAGAAACACCTGCCGATCACGCAAAAATCACCTGCCGGCTACGCCACAACCAGTTGGTGAACACTTTGGAATCACCTGCCAGGCTTGCTGGAACCACCTGCCAGTCATGCCAAAATCACCTGCCAACTACGCCAGAACCGCTTGGCGGACACTGCGGAAACACCTGTCGGGCCGGCTGGAACCACATCTCAGACGTGCCAGAAACGTGTTCATGAGATGCTGGAACCACACCACAAACAGACGGATACCACCTGCCAGAACCGCCTGAACCACCTGCTGGGCATGCCGGAACCACCTGCTCGACTCACCGGTACCACCTCCCTGACACGCCAAAATCACCTGCTGGGTATGCCAGAACCACTTGGCGGACACTCCGGAATCATCTGCCGGACATGCCGGAACCAGCTCTCAGACACACCAGAACCACGTGCCAATTACCCCGGAAGCACCTGCCGAGCACGCCGGAACCACCTGCTCGACTCGCCAGAACCACCTGCCGGACACGCAAAAATCACCTGCCGGCTACGCCACAACCAGTTGTGGAACACTTCGGAATCACCTGCCGGGCTTGCTGGAACCACCTGCCGGTCATGCCAAAATCACCTGCCAACTACGCCAGTACCACTTGGCGGACACTGCGGAAACACCTGTCGGGCCGGCCGGAACCACATCTCAGACGTGCCAGAACCATGTGCATGAGATGCTGGAACCACACCCCGAACAGACGGAAAACACCTGCCAGACCCGTCTGAACAACCTGCTGAGCACGCCGGAGCCACCTGCTCGACTCGCCGGAACCACCTACCTGACATGCCCAAATCACCAGCCGGGTATGCCAGAACCACTTGGCGGACACTCCGGAATCATCTGCCGGACATGCCGGAACCAGCTCTCAGACACACCAGAACCACGTGCCGGAGACGCCAGAAGCACCTGCCGAGCATGCCGGAGCCACCTGCTCGACTCGCCAGAAACACCTGCCGGACACGCCAAAATTACCTGCCGGGTACGCCAGAACCACCTGGCGGACACTCCGAAATCACCTGCCGCGCATGCCGGAACCACCTCTCAGACGTGCCGGAAGCACGTGCCGGACACGCCGGAATCACCTACCGGACAGACCGGAACCACCTGCCAAGAACGCCGGAGCCACCTGTTCGACTCGCTGGAACCACCTGCCGGACAGGCCAATATCAACTGCTGGCTATGCCAGAACCACCTGGGGGACAGTCCGGGATCACCTGCCAGCCATGGCGGAACCACCTCTCAGACGCAGCAGAACCACCTGCCGGAGAAGCTGGAAACACGTCCTGGACAGACTGGAACCACGTGACGGCCATGCCTGAACCACCTGCCGAGCACGGCGGAACCACCTGCCGGACACGCCAAAATCACCTGCGGGCTACGCCAGAACCACTTGGACGACTCTCCGAAATGACCTGCCGGGCATGTTGGAACCACCTCTCAGACGTGCCAGAAGCACGTGGCGGACAGTCCGGAATCACCTGTTGGGCATACGCAACCACCTCTGACACGTACCAGAACCACGTGCCGTGCACGCCGGAACCACCTACCGGACAGACCGGAATCAACTTTTGGGCATGCCGGAACCACCAGTCACATGTGCCAGAAACACGTGCCGGACGCGCCGGAAGCTCCTGCCGAGCATGTCGCAACCACCTGCTCAACTCGCCTGAACCACCTGCTGGACACGCCAAAATCACCTGCCCGCTACACCAGCACCAGTTCGGGGACAAGCCGGAATCACGTGAGGGGCATGCCGGCACAGCCTCTCAGACTGAACCTCGTGCCGGACACCACAGAACCACCTGCCGGACAGACCGGAACCACCTGCTGGACACGCCGGAACCACCGGCTCGACCCGCCGGAACGACCGCTGGACATGCAAAATCACCTGCCGGCTACGCCGGAAACACTTGGCGAACACTCCGGAATCACCTGCCGGGCATGCCGGAACCACCTCTCAGATATGCCAGAACCACGTGCCAATGACCCCGGAAGCACCTGCCGAGCACGCCGGAACCGCATGCTCGACTCGCCAGAACCACCTGCCGGACACGCAAAAATCACCTGCCGGCTACGCCACAACCAGTTGGGGAACACTTCGGAATCACCTGCCGGGCTTGCTGGAACCACCTGCCGGTCATGCCAAAATCACCTGCCAACTACGCCAGTACCACTTGGCGGACACTGCGGAAACACCTGTCGGGCCGGCCGGAACCACATCTCAGACGTGCCAGAACCATGTGCATGAGATGCTGGAACCACACCCCGAACAGACGGAAAACACCTGCCAGACCCGTCTGAACAACCTGCTGAGCACGCCGGAGCCACCTGCTCGACTCGCCGGAACCACCTACCTGACATGCCCAAATCACCAGCCGGGTATGCCAGAACCACTTGGCGGACACTCCGGAATCATCTGCCAGACATGCCGCAACCAGCTCTCAGACACACCAGAACCACGTGCCGGAGACGCCGGAAGCACCTGCCGAGCATGCCGGAGCCACCTGCTCGACTCGCCAGAATCACCAGCCGGACACGCCAAAATCACCTGCCGGGTACGCCAGAACCACCTGGCGGACACTCCGAAATCACCTGTCGCGCATGACGGAACCACCTCTCAGACGTGCCGGAAGCACGTGCCGGACACGCCGGAATCACCTACCGGACAGACCGGAACCACCTGCCGAGCACGCCGGAGCCACCTGTTCGACTCGCTGGAACCACCTGCCGGACAGTCCATTATCAACTGCTGGCTATGCCAGAACCACCTGGGGGACGGTCCGGAATCGCCTGCTAGCCATGGCGGAACCACCTCTCAGACGTACCAGAACCACCTGCCGGAGAAGCTGGAAACACGTCCTGGACAGTCTGGAACCACCTGCCGGCCAAGCCTGAACCACCTGCCGAGCACAACGGAACAACCTGCCAGACACGCCAAAATCACCTGCGTGTTATGCCAGAACCACTTGGAGGACTCTCTGGGATGACCTGCCGGGCATGCCGGAACCACCTCTCAGACGTGCCAGAACCATGTGGCGGACAGTCCGGAATCACCTGTTGGGCATGCGCAACCACCTCTGAGACGTACCAGAACCACATGCCGTGCAGGCTGGAACCACCTACCGGACAGACCGGAATCACCTTTCGGGCATGCCGGAACCACCTGTCAGATGTGCCAGAAACACGTGCCGGAGACGCCGGAAGCACCTGCCAAGCACGTTGGAACCACCTGCTCAACTCGCCTGAACCACCTGCCGGACATGCCAAAATCACCTGCCGACTATGACAGAACCACTTGGCGAACACTCCGGAATCACTTGCCGGGCATGCAGGAACCACCTCTCAGACATGCCAGAACCCCGTGCCAATGACCCCGGAAGCACCAGCAGAGCACGCCGGAACCACCTGCTCGACTCGCCAAAACCACCTGCCGATCACGCAAAAATCACCTGCCGGCTACGCCACAACCAGTTGGTGAACACTTTGGAATCACCTGCCAGGCTTGCTGGAACCACCTGCCGGTCATGCCAAAATCACCTGCCAACTACGCCAGAACCGCTTGGCGGACACTGCGGAAACACCTGTCGGGCCGGCTGGAACCACATCTCAGACGTTGCAGAAACGTGTTCATGAGATGCTGGAACCACACCCCAAACAGACGGATACCACCTGCCAGAACCGCCTGAAACACCTGCTGAGCACGCCGGAACCACCTGCTCGACTCACCGCTACCACCTCCCTGACACGCCAAAATCACCTGCTGGGTATGCCAGAACCACTTGGCGGACACTCCGGAAGCATCTGCCGGACATGCCGGAACCAGCTCTCAGACACACCAGAACCAAGTGCCGGAGACGCCGGAAGCACGTGCCGAGCATGCCGGAGCCACCTGCTCGACTCGCCAGAAACACCTGCCGGACACGCCAAAATCACCTGCCGGGTATGCCAGAACCACCTGGCGGACACTACGGAATCACCTGCCGCGCATGCCGGAACCACCTCTCAGACGTGCCGGAAGCACATGACAGACACGCCGGAAACACCTACCGGACAGACCGGAACCACCTGCCAAGAACGCCGGAGCCACCTGTTCGACTCGCTGGAACCACCTGCCTGACAGGCCAATATCAACTGCTGGCTATGCCAGAACCACCTGGGGGACGGTCCGGGATCACCTGCCAGCCATGGCGGAACCACCTCTCAGACGTAGCAGAACCACCTGCCGGAGAAGCTGGAAACACGTCCTGGACAGACTGGAACCACGTGACGGCCATGCCTGAACCACCTGCCGAGCACGGCGGAACCAGCTGCCGGACACGCCAAAATCACCTGCGGGCTACGCCAGAACCACTTGGACGACTCTCCGAAATGACCTGCCGGGCATGTTGGAACCACCTCTCAGACGTGCCAGAAGCACGTGGCGGACAGTCCGGAATCACCAGTTGGGCATACGCAACCACCTCTGACACGTACCAGAACCACGTGCCGTGCACGCCGGAACCACCTACCGGACAGACCGGAATCAACTGTTGGGCATGCCGGAACCACCAGTCAGGTGTGCCAGAAACACGTGCCGGAGACGCCGGAAGCACCTGCCGAGCACGTCGCAACCACCTGCTCAACTCGCCTGAACCACCTGCCGGACACGCCAAAATCACCTGCCCGCTACACCAGCACCACTTCGGGGACAAGCCGGAATCACGTGAGGGGCATGCCGGCACAGCCTCTCAGACTGAACCTCGTGCCGGACACCACAGAACCACCTGCCGGACAGACCGGAACCACCTGCCGGACACGCCGGAACCACCGGCTCGACCCGCCGGAACGACCGCTGGACATGCAAAATCACCTGCCGGCTACGCCGGAAACACTTGGCGAACACTCCGGAATCACCTGCCGGGCATGCCGGAACCACCTCTCAGATATGCCAGAACCACGTGCCAATGACCCCGGAAGCACCTGCCGAGCACGCCGGAACCGCATGCTCGACTCGCCAGAACCACCTGCCGGACACGCAAAAATCACCTGCCGGCTACGCCACAACCAGTTGGGGAACACTTCGGAATCACCTGCCGGGCTTGCTGGAACCACCTGCCGGTCATGCCAAAATCACCTGCCAACTACGCCAGTACCACTTGGCGGACACTGCGGAAACACCTGTCGGGCCGGCCGGAACCACATCTCAGACGTGCCAGAACCATGTGCATGAGATGCTGGAACCACACCCCGAACAGACGGAAAACACCTGCCAGACCCGTCTGAACAACCTGCCGAGCACGCAGGAGCCACCTGCTCGACTCGCCGGAACCACCTACCTGACATGCCCAAATCACCAGCCGGGTATGCCAGAACCACTTGGCGGACACTCCGGAATCATCTGCCAGACATGCCGCAACCAGCTCTCAGACACACCAGAACCACGTGCCGGAGACGCCGGAAGCACCTGCCGAGCATGCCGGAGCCACCTGCTCGACTCGCCAGAAACACCAGCCGGACACGCCAAAATCACCTGCCGGGTACGCCAGAACCACCTGGCCGACACTCCGAAATCACCTGTCGCGCATGCCGGAACCACCTCTCAGACGTGCCGGAAGCACGTGCCGGACACGCCGGAATCACCTACCGGACAGACCGGAACCACCTGCCGAGCACGCCGGAGCCACCTGTTCGACTCGCTGGAACCACCTTCCGGACAGTCCATTATCAACTGCTGGCTATTCCAGAACCACCTGGGGGACGGTCTGGAATCACCTGCCAGCCATGGCGGAACCACCTCTCAGACGTACCAGAACCACCTGCCGGAGAAGCAGGAAACACGTCCTGGACAGTCTGGAACCACCTGCCGGCCAAGCCTGAACCACCTGCCAAGCACAACGGAACAACCTGCCAGACACGCCAAAATCACCTGCGTGTTATGCCAGAACCACTTGGAGGACTCTCTGGGATGACCTGCCGGGCATGCCGGAACCACCTCTCAGACGTGCCAGAACCATGTGGCGGACAGTCCGGAATCACCTGTTGGGCATGCGCAACCACCTCTGAGACGTACCAGAACCACATGCCGTGCAGGCTGGAACCACCTACCGGACAGACCGGAACCACCTGCCAAGAACGCCGGAGCCACTTGTTCGAGTCGCTGGAACCACCTGCCGGACAGGCCAATATCAACTGCTGGCTATGCCAGAACCACCTGGGGGACGGTCCGGGATCACCTGCCAGCCATGGCGGAAGCACCTCTCAGACGTAGCAGAACCACCTGCCGGAGAAGCTGGAAACACGTCCTGGACAGACTGGAACCACGTGACGGCCATGCCTGAACCACCTGCCGAGCACGGCGGAACCGCCTGCCGGACACGCCAAAATCACCTACGGGCTACGCCAGAACCACTTGGACGACTCTCTGAAATGACCTGCCGGGCATGTTGGAACCACCTCTCAGACGTGCCTGAAGCACGTGGCGGACAGTCCGGAATCACCTGTTGGGCATACGCAACCACCTCTGAGACGTACCAGAACCACGTGCCGTGCACGCCGGAACCACCTATCGGACAGACCGGAATCAACTTTTGGGCATGCCGGAACCACCAGTCAGATGTGCCAGAAACACATGCCAGAGACGCCGGAAGCACCTGCCGAGCACGTCGCAACCACCTGCTCAACTCGCCTGAACCACCTGCCGGACACGCCAAAATCACCTGCCCGCTACACCAGCACCACTTTGGGGACAAGTCGGAATCACGGGAGGGGCATGCCGGCACAGCCTCTCAGACTGAACCTCGTGCCGGACACCACAGAACCATCTGCCGGGCAGACCCGAACCACCTGCCGGACACGCCGGAACCACCGGCTCGACCCGCCGGAACGACCGCTGGACATGCAATATCACCTGCCGGCTACGCCGGAAACACTTGGCGAACACTCCGGAATCACCTGCCGGGCATGCCGGAACCACCTCTCAGAAAAGCCAGAACCACGTGCCAATGACCCCGGAAGCACCTGCCGAGCACGCCGGGACCGCATGCTCGACTCGCCAGAACCACCTGCCGGACACGCAAAAATCACCTGCCGGCTACGCCACAACCAGTTGGGGAACACTTCGGAATCACCTGCCGGGCTTGCTGGAACCACCTGCCGGTCATGCCAAAATCACCTGCCAACTACGCCAGTACCACTTGGCGGACACTGCGGAAACACCTGTCGGGCAGGCAGGAACCACATCTCAGACGTGCCAGAAACGTGTTCATGAGATGCTGGAACCACACCCCGAACAGACGGATACCACCTGCCAGAACCGCCTGAACCACCTGCCGAGCACGCCGGAGCCACCTGCTCGACTTGCCGGAACCACCTACCTGACATGCCCAAATCACCAGCCGGGTATGCCAGAACCACTTGGCGGACACTCCGGAATCATCTGCCGGACATGCCGGAACCAGCTCTCAGACACACCTGAACCACGTGCCGGAGACGCCGGAAGCACCTGCCGAGCATGCCGGAGCCACCTGCTCGACTCGCCAGAAACACCTGCCGGACACGCCAAAATCACCTGCCGGGTACGCCAGAAACACCTGCCGGACACGCCAAAATCACCTGCCGGGTACGCCAGAACCACCTGGCGGACACTCCGAAATCACCTGTCGCGCATGCCGGAACCAACTCTCAGACGTGCCTGAAGCACGTGCCAGACACGCCGGAATCACCTACCGGACAGACCGGAACCACCTGCCGAGCACGCCGGAGCCACCTGTTCGACTCGCTGGAACCACCTGCCGGACAGGCCAATATCAACTGCTGGCTATGCCAGAACCACCTGGGGGACGGTCCGGGATCTCCTGCCAGCCATGGCGGAACCACCTCTCAGACGTAGCAGAACCACCTGCCGGAGAAGCTGGAAACACGTCCTGGACAGACTGGAACCACGTGACGGCCATGCCTGAACCACCTGCCAAGCACGGCGGAACCACCTGCCCGACACGCCAAAATCACCTGCGGGCTACGCCAGAACCACTTGGACGACTCTCCGAAATGACCTGCCGGGCATGTTGGAACCACCTCTCAGACGTGCCAGAAGCACGTGGCGGACAGTCCGGAATCACCTGTTGGGCATACGCAACCACCTCTGACACGTACCAGAACCACGTGCCGTGCACGCCGGAACCACCTACCGGACAGACCGGAATCAAATTTTGGGCATGCCGGAACCACCAGTCAGATGTGCCAGAAACACGTGCCGGAGGCGCCGGAAGCACCTGCCGAGCACGTCGCGACCACCTGCTCAACTCGCCTGAACCACCTGCCGGACACGCAAAAATCACCTGCCGGCTACGCCACAACCAGTTGGGGAACACTTCGGAATCACCTGCCGGGCTTGCTGGAACCACCTGCCGGACACGCCAAAATCACCTGCCCGCTACACCAGCACCACTTCGGGGACAAGCCGGAATCACGTGGGGGGCATGCCGGCACAGCCTCTCAGACTGAACCTCGTGCCGGACACCACGGAACCACCTGCCGGACAGACCGGAACCACCTGCCGGACACGCCGGAACCACCGGCTCGACCCGCCGGAACGACCGCTGGACATGCAAAATCACCTGCCGGCTACGCCGGAAACAGATGGCGAACACCTGGCGGACACTCCAAAATCACCTGTCGCGCATGCCGTAACCACCTCTCAGACGTGCCGGAAGCACGTGCCGGACACGCCGGAATCACCTACCGGACAGACCGGAACCACCTGCCGAGCACGCCGGAGCCACCTGTTCGACTCGCGGGAACCACCTGCCGGACAGGCCAATGTCAACTGCTGGCTATGCCAGAACCACCTGGGGGACGGTCCGGAATCGACTGCCAGCCATGGCGGAACCACCTCTCAGACGTACCAGAACCACCTGCCGGAGAAGCTGGAAACACGTCCTGGACAGTCTGGAACCACCTGCCGACCAAGCCTGAACCACCTGCCAAGCACAACGGAACAACCTGCCAGACACGCCGAAATCACCTGCGTGTTATGTCAGAACCACTTGAGGGACTCTCTGGGATGACCTGCCGGGCATGCCGGAACCACCTCTCAGACGTGCCAGAACCATGTGGCGGACAGTCCGGAATCACCTGTTGGGCATGCGCAACCACCTCTGAGACGTACCAGAACCACATGCCGTGCAGGCTGGAACCACCTACCGGACAGACCGGAATCACCTTTCGGGCATGCCGGAACCACCTGTCAGATGTGCCAGAAACACGTGCCAGAGACGCCGGAAGCACCTGCCAAGCACGTTGGAACCACCTGCTCAACTCGCCTGAACCACCTGCCGGACATGCCAAAATCACCTGCCGACTATGCCAGAACCACTTGGCGAACACTCCGGAATCACTTGCCGGGCATGCAGGAACCACCTCTCAGACATGCCAGAACCCCGTGCCAATGACCCCGGAAGCACCTGCCGAGCACGCCGGAACCACCTGCTCGACTCGCCAGAACCACCTGCTGGACACGCAAAAATCACCTGCCGGCTACGCCACAACCAGTTGGGGTACACTTCGGAATCACCTGCCGGGCTTGCTGGAACCACCTGCCGGTCATGCCAAAATCACCTGCCAACTACGCCAGAACCGCTTGGCGGACACTGCGGAAACACCTGTCGGGCCGGCTGGAATCACATCTCAGACGTGCCAGAAACGTGTTCATGAGATGCTGGAACCACAGCCCGAACAGACGGATACCACCTGCCAGACCTGTCTGAACAACCGGCCAAGCTCGCCGGAGCCACCTGCTCGACTCGCCGGAACCACCTACCTGACATGCCAAAATCACCAGCCGGGTATGCCAAAACCACTTGGCGGACACTCCGGAATCATCTGCCGGACATGCCGGAACCAGCTCTCCGACACACCAGAACCAAGTGCCGGAGACGCCGGAAGCACCTGCCGAGCATGCCGGAGCCACCTGCTCGACTCGCCAGAAACACATGCCGGACAGGCCAAAATCACCTGCCGGGTATGCCCGAATCACCTGGCGGACACTACAGAATCACCTGCCGTGCATGCCGGAACCACCTCTCAGACGTGCCGGAAGCACGTGCCAGACACGCCGGAAACACCTACCTGACAGACCGGAGCCACCTGCCAAGAACGCCGGAGCCACCTGTTCGACTCGCTGGAACCACCTGCCGGACAGGACAATATCAACTGCTGGCTATGCCAGAACCACCTGGGGGACAGTCCGGGATCACCTGCCAGCCATGGCGGAACCACCTCTCAGACGTACCAGAACCACCTGCCGGAGAAGCTGGAAACACGTCCTGGACAGACTGGAACCACGTGACGGCCATGCCTGAACCACCTGCCGAGCACGGCGGAACCACCTGCCGGACACGCCAAAATCACCTGCGGGCTACGCCAGAACCACTTGGACGACTCTCCGAAATGACCTGCCGGGCATGTTGGAACCACCTCTCAGACGTGCCAGAAGCACGTGGCGGACAGTCCGGAATCACCTGTTGGGCATACGCAACCACCTCTGAGACGTACCAGAACCACGTGCTGTGCACGCCGGAACCACCTACCGGACAGACCGGAATCAACTCTTGGGCATGCCGGAACCACCAGTCAGATGTGCCAGAAACACGTGCCGGAGACGCCGGAAGCACCTGCCGAGCACGTCGCAACCACCTGCTCAACTCGCCTGAACCACCTGCCGGACACGCCAAAATCACCTGCCCGCTACACCAGCACCACTTCGGGGACAAGCCGGAATCACGTGAGGGGCATGCCGGCACAGCCTCTCAGACTGAACCTCGTGCCGGACACCACAGAACCACCTGCCGGACAGACCGGAACCACCTGCCGGACACGCCGGAACCACCGGCTCGACCCGCCGGAACGACCGCTGGACATGCAAAATCACCTGCCGGCTACGCCGGAAACACTTGGCGAACACCTGGCGGACACTCCGAAATCACCTGTCACGCATGCCGGAACCACCTCTCAGACGTGCCTGAAGCACGTGCCGGACACGCCGGAATCACCTACCGGACAGACCGGAACGACCTGCCGAGCACGCTGGAGCCACCTGTTCGACTCGCTGGAAACACCTGCCGGACAGTCCATTATCAACTGCTGGCTATGCCAGAACCACCTGGGGGACGGTCCGGAATCGCCTGCCCGCCATGGTGGAACCACCTCTCAGACGTACCAGAACCACCTGCCGGAGAAGCTGGAAACACGTCCTGGACAGTCTGGAACCACCTGCCGGCCAAGCCTGAACCACCTGCCAAGCACAACGGAACAACCTGCCAGACACGCCAAAATCACCTGCGTGTTATGCCAGAACCACTTGGAGGACTCTCTGGGATGACCTGCCGGGCATGCCGGAACCACCTCTCAGACGTGCCAGAACCATGTGGCGGACAGTCCGGAATCACCTGTTGGGCATGCGCAACCACCTCTGAGACGTACCAGAACCACATGCCGTGCAGGCTGGAACCACCTACCGGACAGACCGGAATCACCTTTCGAGCATGCCGGAACCACCTGTCAGATGTGCCAGAAACACGTGCCGGAGACGCCGGAAGCACCTGCCAAGCACGTTGGAACCACCTGCTCAACTCGCCTGAACCACCTGCCGGACATGCCAAAATCACCTGCCGACTATGCCAGAACCACTTGGCGAACACTCCGGAATCACTTGCCGGGCATGCAGGAACCACCTCTCAGACATGCCAGAACCCCGTGCCAATGACCCCGGAAGCACCAGCCGAGCACGCCGGAACCACCTGTTCGACTCGCCAGAACCACCTGCCGATCACGAAAAAATCACCTGCCGGCTATGCCACAACCAGTTGGTGAACACTTTGGAATCACCTGCCAGGCTTGCTGGAACCACCTGCCAGTCATGCCAAAATCACCTGCCATGTACGCCAGAACCGCTTGGCGGACACTGCGGAAACACCTGTCGGGCCGGCCGGAACCACCTCTCAGACGTGCCGGAAGCACGTGCCAGACACGCCGGAAACACCTACCGGACAGACCGGAATCAACTTTTGGGCATTCCGGAACCACCAGTCCGATGTGCCAGAAACACGTGCCGGAGATGCCGGAAGCACCTGCCGATCACGAGGCAACCACCTGCTCAACTCGCCTGAACCACCTGCCGGACACGCCAAAATCACCTGCCCGCTACACCAGCACCACTTCGGGGACAAGCCGGAATCACGTGAGGGGCATGCCGGCACAGCCTCTCAGACTGAACCTCGTGCCGGACACCACAGAACCACCTGCCGGACAGACCGGAACCACCTGCCGGACACGCCGGAACCACCGGCTCGACCCGCTGGAACGACCGCTGGACATGCAAAAATCACCTGCCGGCTACGCCGGAAACACTTGGCGAACACTCCGGAATCACCTGCCGGGCATGCCGGAACCACCTCTCAGATATGCCAGAACCACGTGCCAATGACCCCGGAAGCACCTGCCGAGCACGCCGGAACCACCTGCTCGACTCGCCAGAACCACCTGCCGGACACGCAAAAATCACCTGCCGGCTACGCCACAACCAGTTGGGGAACACTTCGGAATCACCTGCCGGGCTTGCTGGAACCACCTGCCGGTCATGCCAAAATCACCTGCCAACTACGCCAGTACCACTTGGCGGACACTGCGGAAACACCTGTCGGGCCGGCTGGAACCACATCTCAGACGTGCCAGAAACGTGTTCATGAGATGCTGGAACCACACCCCGAACAGACGGATACCACCTGCCAGAACCGCCTGAACCACCTGCCGAGCACGCCGGAGCCACCTGCTCGACTTGCCGGAACCACCTACCTGACATGCCCAAATCACCTGCCGGGTATGCCAGAACCACTTGGCGGACACTCCGGAATCATCTGCCGGACATGCCGGAACCAGCTCTCAGACACACCAGAACCACGTGCCGGAGACGCCGGAAGCACCCGTCGAGCATGCCGGAGCCACCTGCTCGACTCGCCAGAAACACCTGCCAGACACGCCAAAATCACCTGCCGGGTACGCCAGAAACACCTGCCGGACACGCCAAAATCACCTGCCGGGTATGCCAGAACCACCTGGCGGACACTCCAAAATCACCTGTCGCGCATGCCGGAACCACCTCTCAGACGTGCCTGAAGCACGTGCCAGACACGCCGGAATCACCTACCGGACAGACCAGAACCACCTGCCGAGCACGCCGGAGCCACCTGTTCGACTCGCTGGAACCACCTACCGGACAGGCCAATATCAACTGCTGGCTATGCCAGAACCACCTGGGGGACGGTCCGGGATCTCCTGCCAGCCATGGCGGAACCACCTCTCAGACGTAGCAGAACCACCTGCCGGAGAAGCTGGAAACACGCCCTGGACAGACTGGAACCACGTGACGGCCATGCCTGAACCACCTGCCGAGCACGGCGGAACCACCTGCCCGACACGCCAAAATCACCTGCGGGCTACGCCAGAACCACTTGGACGACTCTCCGAAATGACCTGCCGGGCATGTTGGAACCACCTCTCAGACGTGCCAGAAGCACGTGGCGGACAGTCCGGAATCACCTGTTGGGCATACGCAACCACCTCTGACACGTACCAGAACCACGTGCCGTGCACGCCGGAACCACCTACCGGACAGACCGGAATCAACTTTTGGGCATGCCGGAACCACCAGTCAGATGTGCCAGAAACACGTGCCGGACGCGCCGGAAGCACCTGCCGAGCACGTCGCGACCACCTGCTCAACTCGCCTGAACCACCTGCCGGACACGCCAAAATCACCTGCCGGCTACGCCACAACCAGTTGGGGAACACTTCGGAATCACCTGCCGGGCTTGCTGGAACCACCTGCCGGTCATGCCAAAATCACCTGCCAACTACGCCAGTACCACTTCCCGGACACTGCGGAAACACCTGTCGGGCCGGCCGGAACCACATCTCAGACGTGCCAGAACCATGTGCATGAGATGCTGGAACCACACCCCGAACAGACGGAAAACACCTGCCAGACCCGTCTGAACAACCTGCCGAGCACGCCGGAGCCACCTGCTCGACTCGCCGGTACCACCTCCCTGACACGCCAAAATCACCTGCTGGGTATGCCAGAACCACTTGGCGGACACTCCGGAATCATCTGCCGGACATGCCGGAACCAGCTCTCAGACACACCAGAACCAAGTGCCGGAGACGCCGGAAGCACGTGCCGAGCATGCCGGAGCCACCTGCTCGACTCGCCAGAAACACCTGCCGGACACGCCAAAATCACCTGCCGGGTATGCCAGAACCACCTGGCGGACACTACGGAATCACCTGCCGCGCATGCCGGAACCACCTCTCAGACGTGCCATAAGCACGTGCCAGACACGCCGGAAACACCTACCGGACAGACCGGAACCACCTGCCAAGAACGCCGGAGCCACCTGTTCGACTCGCTGGAACCACCTGCCGGAAAGGCCAATATCAACTGCTGGCTATGCCAGAACCACCTGGGGGACAGTCCGGGATCTCCTGCCAGCCATGGCAGAACCACCTCTCAGACGTACCAGAACCACCTGCCGGAGAAGCTGGAAACACGTCCTGGACAGACTGGAACCACGTGACGGCCATGCCTGAACCACCTGCCGAGCACGGCGGAACCACCTGCCGGACACGCCAAAATCACCTGCGGGCTACGCCAGAACCACTTGGACGACTCTCCGAAATGACCTGCCGGGCATGTTGGAACCACCTCTCAGACGTGCCAGAAGCACGTGGCGGACAGTCCGGAATCACCTGTTGGGCATACGCAACCACCTCTGAGACGTACCAGAACCACGTGCCGTGCACGCCGGAACCACCTACCGGACAGACCGGAATCAACTCTTGGGCATGCCGGAACCACCAGTCAGATGTGCCAGAAACACGTGCCGGAGACGCCGGAAGCACCTGCCGAGCACGTCGCAACCACCTGCTCAACTCGCCTGAACCACCTGCCGGACACGCCAAAATCACCTGCCCGCTACAGCAGCACCAATTCGGGGACAAGCCGGAATCACGTGAGGGGCATGCCGGCACAGCCTCTCAGACTGAACCTCGTGCCGGACACCACGGAACCACCTGCCGGACAGACCGGAACCACCTGCCGGACACGCCGGAACCACCGGCTCGACCCGCCGGAACGACCGCTGGACATGCAAAATCACCTGCCGGCTACGCCGGAAACACTTGTCGAACACTCCGGAATCACCTGCCGGGCATGCCGGAACCACCTCTCAGATATGCCAGAACCACGTGCCAATGACCCCGGAAGCACCTGCCGAGCACGCCGGAACCACCTGCTCGACTCGCCAGAACCACCTGCCTGACACGCAAAAATCACCTGCCGGCTACGCCACAACCAGTTGGGGAACACTTCGGAATCACCTGCCGGGCTTGCTGGAACCACCTGCCGGTCATGCCAAAATCACCTGCCAACTACGCCAGTACCACTTGGCGGACACTGTGGAAACACCTGTCAGGCCGGCCGGAACCACATCTCAGACGTGCCAGAACCATGTGCATGAGATGCTGGAACCACACCCCGAACAGACGGAAAACACCTGCCAGACCCGTCTGAACAACCGGCCAAGCTCGCCGGAGCCACCTGCTCGACTCGCCGGAACCACCTACCTGACATGCCAAAATCACCAGCCGGGTATGCCAAAACCACTTGGCGGACACTCCGGAATCATCTGCCGGACATGCCGGAACCAGCTCTCAGACACACCAGAACCAAGTGCCGGAGACGCCGGAAGCACCTGCCGAGCATGCCGGAGCCACCTGCTCGACTCGCCAGAAACACCTGCCGGACACGCCAAAATCACCTGCCGGGTATGCCAGAACCACCTGGCGGACACTACGGAATCACCTGCCGCGCATGCCGGAACCACCTCTCAGACGTGCCGGAAGCACGTGCCAGACACGCCGGAAACACCTACCTGACAGACCGGAGCCACCTGCCAAGAACGCCGGAGCCACCTGTTCGACTCGCTGGAACCACCTGCCGGACAGGCCAATATCAACTGCTGGCTATGCCAGAACCACCTGCGGGACAGTCCGGGATCACCTGCCAGCCATGGTGGAACCACCTCTCAGACGTACCAGAACCACCTGCCGGAGAAGCTAGAAACACGTCCTGGACAGACTGGAACCACGTGACGGCCATGCCTGAACCACCTGCCGAGCACGGCGGAACCACCTGCCGGACACGCCAAAATCACCTGCGGGCTACGCCAGAACCACTTGGACGACTCTCCGAAATGACCTGCCGGGCATGTTGGAACCACCTCTCAGACGTGCCAGAAGCACGTGGCGGACAGTCCGGAATCACCTCTTGGGCATACGCAACCACCTCTGAGACGTACCAGAACCACGTGCCGTGCACGCCGGAACCACCTACCGGACAGACCGGAATCAACTCTTGGGCATGCCGGAACCACCAGTCAGATGTGCCAGAAACACGTGCCGGAGACGCCGGAAGCACCTACCGAGCACGTCGCAACCACCTGCTCAACTCGCCTGAACCACCTGCCGGACACGCCAAAATCACCTGCCCGCTACACCAGCACCACTTCGGGGACAAGCCGGAATCACGTGAGGGGCATGCCGGCACAGCCTCTGAGACTGAACCTCGTGCCGGACACCACGGAACCACCTGCCGGACAGACCGGAACCACCTGCCGGACACGCCGGAACCACCGGCTCGACCCGCCGGAACGACCGCTGGACATGCAAAATCACCTGCCGGCTACGCCGGAAACAGTTGGCGAACACCTGGCGGACACTCCGAAATCACCTGTCGCGCATGCCGGAACCACCTCTCAGACGTGCCGGAAGCACGTGCCGGACACGCCGGAATCACCTACCGGACAGACCGGAACCACCTGCCGAGCACGCCGGAGCCACCTGTTCGACTCGCGGGAACCACCTGCCGGACAGGCCAATGTCAACTGCTGGCTATGCCAGAACCACCTGGGGGACGGTCCGGAATCGACTGCCAGCCATGGCGGAACCACCTCTCAGACGTACCAGAACCACCTGCCGGAGAAGCTGGAAACACGTCCTGGACAGTCTGGAACCACCTGCCGACCAAGCCTGAACCACCTGCCAAGCACAACGGAACAACCTGCCAGACACGCCGAAATCACCTGCGTGTTATGTCAGAACCACTTGGAGGACTCTCTGGGATGACCTGCCGGGCATGCCGGAACCACCTCTCAGACGTGCCAGAACCATGTGGCGGACAGTCCGGAATCACCTGTTGGGCATGCGCAACCACCTCTGAGACGTACCAGAACCACATGCCGTGCAGGCTGGAACCACCTACCGGACAGACCGGAATCACCTTTCGGGCATGCCGGAACCACCTGTCAGATGTGCCAGAAACACGTGCCGGAGACGCCGGAAGCACCTGCCAAGCACGTTGGAACCACCTGCTCAACTCGCCTGAACCACCTGCCGTACATGCCAAAATCACCTGCCGACTATGCCAGAACCACTTGGCGAACACTCCGGAATCACTTGCCGGGCATGCAGGAACCACCTCTCAGACATGCCAGAACCCCGAGCCAATGACCCCGGAAGCACCAGCCGAGCACGCCGGAACCACCTGCTCGACTCGCCAGAACCACCTGCTGGACACGCAAAAATCACCTGCCGGCTACGCCACAACCAGTTGGGGTACACTTCGGAATCACCTGCCGGGCTTGCTGGAACCACCTGCCGGTCATGCCAAAATCACCTGCCAACTACGCCAGAACCGCTTGGCGGACACTGCGGAAACACCTGTCGGGCCGGCTGGAATCACATCTCAGACGTGCCAGAAACGTGTTCATGAGATGCTGGAACCACAGCCCGAACAGACGGATACCACCTGCCAGACCCGTCTGAACAACCGGCCAAGCTCGCCGGAGCCACCTGCTCGACTCGCCGGAACCACCTACCTGACATGCCAAAATCACCAGCCGGGTATGCCAAAACCACTTGGCGGACACTCCGGAATCATCTGCCGGACATGCCGGAACCAGCTCTCAGACACACCAGAACCAAGTGCCGGAGACGCCGGAAGCACCTGCCGAGCATGCCGGAGCCACCTGCTCGACTCGCCAGAAACACCTGCCGGACACGCCAAAATCACCTGCCGGGTATGCCAGAATCACCTGGCGGACACTACAGAATCACCTGCCGTGCATGCCGGAACCACCTCTCAGACGTGCCGGAAGCACGTGCCAGACACGCCGGAAACACCTACCTGACAGACCGGAGCCACCTGCCAAGAACGCCGGAGCCACCTGTTCGACTCGCTGGAACCACCTGCCGGACAGGACAATATCAACTGCTGGCTATGCCAGAACCACCTGGGGGACAGTCCGGGATCACCTGCCAGCCATGGCGGAACCACCTCTCAGATGTACCAGAACCACCTGCCGGAGAAGCTAGAAACACGTCCTGGACAGACTGGAACCACGTGACGGCCATGCCTGAACCACCTGCCGAGCACGGCGGAACCACCTGTCGGACACGCCAAAATCACCTGAGGGCTACGCCAGAACCACTTGGACGACTCTCCGAAATGACCTGCCGGGCATGTTGGAACCACCTCTCAGACGTGCCAGAAGCACGTGGCGGACAGTCCGGAATCACCTGTTGGGCATACGCAACCACCTCTGAGACGTACCAGAACCACGTGCCGTGCACGCCGGAACCACCTACCGGACAGACCGGAATCAACTTTTGGGCATGCCGGAACCACCAGTCAGATGTGCCAGAAACACGTGCCGGAGACGCCGGAAGCACCTGCCGAGCACGTCGCAACCACCTGCTCAACTCGCCTGAACCACCTGCCGGACACGCCAAAATCACCTGCCCGCTACACCAGCACCACTTCGGGGACAAGCCGGAATCACGTGAGGGGCATGCCGGCACAGCCTCTCAGACTGAACCTCGTGCCGGACACCACAGAACCACCTGCCGGACAGACCGGAACCACCTGCCGGACACGCCGGAACCACCGGCTCGACCCGCCGGAACGACCGCTGGACATGCAAAATCACCTGCCGGCTACGCCGGAAACAGTTGGCGAACAACTGGCGGACACTCCGAAATCACCTGTCACGCATGCCGGAACCACCTCTCAGACGTGCCTGAAGCACGTGCCGGACACGCCGGAATCACCTACCGGACAGACCGGAACGACCTGCCGAGCACGCCGGAGCCACCTGTTCGACTCGCTGGAAACACCTGCCGGACAGTCCATTATCAACTGCTGGCTATGCCAGAACCACCTGGGGGACGGTCCGGAATCACCTGCCAGCCATGGCGGAACCACCTCTCAGACGTACCAGAACCACCTGCCGGAGAAGCTGGAAACACGTCCTGGACAGTCTGGAACCACCTGCCGGCCAAGCCTGAACCACCTGCCAAGCACAACGGAACAACCTGCCAGACACGCCAAAATCACCTGCGTGTTATGCCAGAACCACTTGGAGGACTCTCTGGGATGACCTGCCGGGCATGCCGGAACCACCTCTCAGACGTGCCAGAACCATGTGGCGGACAGTCCGGAATCACCTGTTGGGCATGCGCAACCACCTCTGAGACGTACCAGAAACACATGCCGTGCAGGCTGGAACCACCTACCGGACAGACCGGAATCACCTTTCGGGCATGCCGGAACCACCTGTCAGATGTGCCAGAAACACGTGCCGGAGACGCCGGAAGCACCTGCCAAGCACGTTGGAACCACCTGCTCAACTCGCCTGAACCACCTGCCGGACATGCCAAAATCACCTGCCGACTATGCCAGAACCACTTGGCGAACACTCCGGAATCACTTGCCGGGCATGCAGGAACCACCTCTCAGACATGCCAGAACCCCGTGCCAATGACCCCGGAAGCACCAGCCGAGCACGCCGGAACCACCTGCTCGACTCCCCAGAACCACATGCCGATCACGCAAAAATCACCTGCCGGCTACGCCACAACCAGTTGGTGAACACTTTGGAATCACCTGCCAGGCTTGCTGGAACCACCTGCCGGTCATGCCAAAATCACCTGCCAACTACGCCAGAACCGCTTGGCGGACACTGCGGAAACACGTGTCGGGCCGGCTGGAACCACATCTCAGACGTGCCAGAAACGTGGTCATGAGATGCTGGAACCACACCCCAAACAGACGGATACCACCTGCCAGAACCGCCTGAAACACCTGCTGAGCACGCCGGAACCACCTGCTCGACTCGCCGGTACCACCTCCCTGACACGCCAAAATCACCTGCTGGGTATGCCAGAACCACTTGGCGGACACTCCGGAATCATCTGCCGGACATGCCGGAACCAGCTCTCAGACACACCAGAACCAAGTGCCGGAGACGCCGGAAGCACGTGCCGAGCATGCCGGAGCCACCTGCTCGACTCGCCAGAAACACCTGCCGGACACGCCAAAATCACCTGCCGGGTATGCGAGAACCACCTGGCGGACACTACGGAATCACCTGCCGCGCATGCCGGAACCACCTCTCAGACGTGCCATAAGCACGTGCCAGACACGCCGGAAACACCTACCGGACAGACCGGAACCACCTGCCAAGAACGCCGGAGCCACCTGTTCGACTCGCTGGAACCACCTGCCGGACAGGCCAATATCAACTGCTGGCTATGCCAGAACCACCTGGGGGACAGTCCGGGATCTCCTGCCAGCCATGGCGGAACCACCTCTCAGACGTACCAGAACCACCTGCCGGAGAAGCTGGAAACACGTCCTGGACAGACTGGAACCACGTGACGGCCATGCCTGAACCACCTGCCGAGCACGGCGGAACCACCTGCCGGACACGCCAAAATCACCTGCGGGCTACGCCAGAACCACTTGGACGACTCTCCGAAATGACCTGCCGGGCATGTTGGAACCACCTCTCAGACGTGCCAGAAGCACGTGGCGGACAGTCCGGAATCACCTGTTGGGCATACGCAACCACCTCTGAGACGTACCAGAACCACGTGCCGTGCACGCCGGAACCACCTACCGGACAGACCGGAATCAACTCTTGGGCATGCCGGAACCACCAGTCAGATGTGCCAGAAACACGTGCCGGAGACGCCGGAAGCACCTGCCGAGCACGTCGCAACCACCTGCTCAACTCGCCTGAACCACCTGCCGGACACGCCAAAATCACCTGCCCGCTACACCAGCACCACTTCGGGGACAAGCCGGAATCACGTGAGGGGCATGCCGGCACAGCCTCTCAGACTGAACCTCGTGCCGGACACCACGGAACCACCTGCCGGACAGACCGGAACCACCTGCCGGACACGCCGGAACCACCAGCTCGACCCACCGGAACGACCACTGGACATGCAAAATCACCTGCCGGCTACGCCGGAAACACTTGGCGAACACTCCGGAATCACCTGCCGGGCATGCCGGAACCACCTCTCAGATATGCCAGAACCACGTGCCAATGACCCCGGAAGCACCTGCCGAGCACGCCGGAACCACCTGCTCGACTCGCCAGAACCACCTGCCTGACACGCAAAAATCACCTGCCGGCTACGCCACAACCAGTTGGGGAACACTTCGGAATCACCTCCCGGGCTTGCTGGAACCACCTGCCGGTCATGCCAAAATCACCTGCCAACTACGCCAGTACCACTTGGCGGACACTGTGGAAACACCTGTCAGGCCGGCCGGAACCACATCTCAGACGTGCCAGAACCATGTGCATGACATGCTGGAACCACACCCCGAACAGACGGAAAACACCTGCCAGACCCGTCTGAACAACCTGCCGAGCATGCCGGAGCCACCTGCTCGACTCGCCGGAACCACCTACCTGACATGCCAAAAAAACCAGCCGGGTATGCCAGAACCACTTGGCGGACACTCCGGAATCATCTGCCGGACATGCCAGAACCAGCTCTCAGACACACCAGAACCACGTGCCGGAGACGCCGGAACCACCTGCCGAGCATGCCGGAGCCACCTGCTCGACTCGCCAGAAACACCTGCCGGACACGCCAAAATCACCTGCCGGGTATGCCAGAACCACCTGGCGGACACTACGGAATCACCTGACGCGCATGCCGGAACCACCTCTCAGACGTGCCGGAAGCACGTGCCAGACACGCCGGAAACACCTACCGGACAGACCGGAACCACCTGCCAACAACACCGGAGCCACCTGTTCGACTCGCTGGAACCACTTGCCGGACAGGCCAATATCAACTGCTGGCTATGTCAGAACCACATGGGGGACAGTCCGGGATCACCTGCCAGCCATGGCGGAACCACCTCTCAGACGTACCAGAACCACCTGCCGGAGAAGCTAGAAACTCGTCCTGGACAGACTGAAACCACGTGACGGCCATGCCTGAACCACCTGCCGAGCACGGCGGAACCACCTGCCGGACACGCCAAAATCACCTGCGGGCTACGCCAGAACCACTTGGACGACTCTCCGAAATGACCTGCCGGGCATGTTGGAACCACCTCTCAGACCTGCCAGAAGCACGTGGCGGACAGTCCGGAATCACCTCTTGGGCATACGCAACCACCTCTGACACGTACCAGAACCACGTGCCGTGCACGCCGGAACCACCTACCGGACAGACCGGAATCAACTTTTGGGCATGCCGGAACCACCAGTCAGATGTGCCAGAAACACGTGCCGGAGACGCCGGAAGCACCTGCCGAGCACGTCGCAACCACCTGCTCAACTCGCCTGAACCACCTGCCGGACACGCCAAAATCACCTGCCGGGTATGCCAGAAACACCTGCCGGACACGCCAAAATCACCTGCCGGGTACGCCAGAACCACCTGGCGGACACTCCGAAATCACCTGTCGCGCATGCCGGAACCACCTCTCAGACGTGCCTGAAGCACGTGCCGGACACGCCGGAATCACCTACCGGACAGACCGGAACCACCTGCCGAGCACGCCGGAGCCACCTGTTCGACTCGCTGGAACCACCTGCCGGACAGGCCAATATCAACTGCTGGCTATGCCAGAACCACCTGGGGGACGGTCCGGAATCGCCTGCCCGCCATGGCGGAACCACCTCTCAGACGTACCAGAACCACCTGCCGGAGAAGCAGGAAACACGTCCTGGACAGTCTGGAACCACCTGCCGACCAAGCCTGAACCACCTGCCAAGCACAACGGAACAACCTGCCAGACACGCCGAAATCACCTGCGTGTTATGCCAGAACCACTTGGAGGACTCTCTGGGATGACCTGCCGGGCATGCCGGAACCACCTCTCAGACGTGCCAGAACCATGTGGCGGACAGTCCGGAATCACCTGTTGGGCATGCGCAACCACCTCTGAGACGTACCAGAACCACATGCCGTGCAGGCTGGAACCACCTACCGGACAGACCGGAATCACCTTTCGGGCATGCCGGAACCACCTGTCAGATGTGCCAGAAACACGTGCCGGAGACGCCGGAAGCACCTGCCAAGCACGTTGGAACCACCTGCTCAACTCGCCTGAACCACCTGCCGGACATGCCAAAATCACCTGCCGACTATGCCAGAACCACTTGGCGAACACTCCGGAATCACTTGCCGGGCATGCAGGAACCACCTCTCAGACATGCCAGAACCCCGTGCCAATGACCCCGGAAGCACCTGCCGAGCACGCCGGAACCACCTGCTCGACTCGCCAGAACCACCTGCCGAACACGCAAAAATCACCTGCCGGCTACGCCACAACCAGTTGGGGAACACTTCGGAATCACCTGCCGGGCTTGCTGGAACCACCTGCCGGTCATGCCAAAATCACCTGCCAACTACGCCAGAACCGCTTGGCGGACACTGCGGAAACACCTGTCGGGCCGGCTGGAACCACATCTCAGACGTGCCAGAAACGTGTTCATGAGATGCTGGAACCACACCCCGAACAGACGGATACCACCTGCCAGACCCGTCTGAACAACCTGCCGAGCTCGCCGGAGCCACCTGCTCGACTCGCCGGTACCACCTACCTGACACGCCAAAATCACCAGCCGGGTATGCCAAAACCACTTGGCGGACACTCCGGAATCATCTGCCGGACATGCCAGAACCAGCTCTCAGACACACCAGAACCAAGTGCCGGAGACGCCGGAAGCACCTGCCGAGCATGCCGGAGCCACCTGCTCGACTCGCCAGAAACACCTGCCGGACACGCCAAAATCACCTGCCGGGTATGCCAGAACCACCTGGCGGACACTACGGAATCACCTGCCGCGCATGCCGGAACCACCTCTCAGACGTGCCGGAAGCACGTGCCAGACACGCCGGAAACACCTACCTGACAGACCGGAACCACCTGCCAAGAACGCCGGAGCCACCTGTTCGACTCGCTGGAACCACCTGCCGGACAGGCCAATATCAACTGCTGGCTATGCCAGAACCACCTGGGGGACAGTCCGGGATCACCTGCCAGCCATGGCGGAACCACCTCTCAGACGTACCAGAACCACCTGCCGGAGAAGCTAGAAACACGTCCTGGACAGACTGGAACCACGTGACGGCCATGCCTGAACCACCTGCCGAGCACGGCGGAACCACCTGCCGGACACGCCAAAATCACCTGCGGGCTACGCCAGAACCACTTGGACGACTCTCCGAAATGACCTGCCGGGCATGTTGGAACCACCTCTCAGACCTGCCAGAAGCACGTGGCGGACAGTCCGGAATCACCTCTTGGGCATACGCAACCACCTCTGACACGTACCAGAACCACGTGCCGTGCACGCCGGAACCACCTACCGGACAGACCGGAATCAACTTTTGGGCATGCCGGAACCACCAGTCAGATGTGCCAGAAACACGTGCCGGAGACGCCGGAAGCACCTGCCGAGCACGTCGCAACCACCTGCTCAACTCGCCTGAACCACCTGCCGGACACGCCAAAATCACCTGCCGGGTACGCCAGAAACACCTGCCGGACACGCCAAAATCACCTGCCGCGTACGCCAGAACCACCTGGCGGACACTCCGAAATCACCTGTCGCGCATGCCGGAACCACCTCTCAGACGTGCCTGAAGCACGTGCCGGACACGCCGGAATCACCTACCGGACAGACCGGAACCACCTGCCGAGCACGCCGGAGCCACCTGTTCGACTCGATGGAACCACCTGCCGGACAGGCCAATATCAACTGCTGGCTATGCCAGAACCACCTGGGGGACGGTCCGGAATCGCCTGCCAGCCATGGCGGAACCACCTCTCAGACGTACCAGAACCACCTGCCGGAGAAGCAGGAAACACGTCCTGGACAGTCTGGAACCACCTGCCGACCAAGCCTGAACCACCTGCCAAGCACAACGGAACAACCTGCCAGACACGCCGAAATCACCTGCGTGTTACGCCAGAACCACTTGGAGGACTCTCTGGGATGACCTGCCGGGCATGCCGGAACCACCTCTCAGACGTGCCGGAACCATGTGGCGGACAGTCCGGAATCACCTGTTGGGCATGCGCAACCACCTCTGAGACGTACCAGAACCACATGCCGTGCAGGCTGGAACCACCTACCGGACAGACCGGAATCACCTTTCGGGCATGCCGGAACCACCTGTCAGATGTGCCAGAAACACGTGCCGGAGACGCCGGAAGCACCTGCCAAGCACGTTGGAACCACCTGCTCAACTCGCCTGAACCACCTGCCGGACATGCCAAAATCACCTGCCGACTATGCCAGAACCACTTGGCGAACACTCCGGAATCACTTGCCGGGCATGCAGGAACCACCTCTCAGACATGCCAGAACCCCGTGCCAATGACCCCGGAAGCACCTGCCGAGCACGCCGGAACCACCTGCTCGACTCGCCAGAACCACCTGCTGGACACGCAAAAATCACCTGCCGGCTACGCCACAACCAGTTGGGGTACACTTCGGAATCACCTGCCGGGCTTGCTGGAACCACCTGCCGGTCATGCCAAAATCACCTGCCAACTACGCCAGAACCGCTTGGCGGACACTGCGGAAACACCTGTCGGGCCGGCTGGAATCACATCTCAGACGTGCCAGAAACGTGTTCATGAGATGCTGGAACCACAGCCCGAACAGACGGATACCACCTGCCAGACCCGTCTGAACAACCGGCCAAGCTCGCCGGAGCCACCTGCTCGACTCGCCGGAACCACCTACCTGACATGCCAAAATCACCAGCCGGGTATGCCAAAACCACTTGGCGGACACTCCGGAATCATCTGCCGGACATGCCGGAACCAGCTCTCAGACACACCAGAACCAAGTGCCGGAGACGCCGGAAGCACCTGCCGAGCATGCCGGAGCCACCTGCTCGACTCGCCAGAAACACCTGCCGGACACGCCAAAATCACCTGCCGGGTATGCCAGAACCACCTGGCGGACACTACGGAATCACCTGCCGCGCATGCCGGAACCACCTCTCAGACGTGCCGGAAGCACGTGCCAGACACGCCGGAAACACCTACCTGACAGACCGGAGCCACCTGCCAAGAACGCCGGAGCCACCTGTTCGACTCGCTGGAACCACCTGCCGGACAGGCCAATATCAACTGCTGGCTATGCCAGAACCACCTGGGGGACAGTCCGGGATCACCTGCCAGCCATGGCGGAACCACCTCTCAGACGTACCAGAACCACCTGCCGGAGAAGCTAGAAACACGTCCTGGACAGACTGGAACCACGTGACGGCCATGCCTGAACCACCTGCCGAGCACGGCGGAACCACCTGCCGGACACGCCAAAATCACCTGCGGGCTACGCCAGAACCACTTGGACGACTCTCCGAAATGACCTGCCGGGCATGTTGGAACCACCTCTCAGACGTGCCAGAAGCACGTGGCGGACAGTCCGGAATCACCTCTTGGGCATACGCAACCACCTCTGAGACGTACCAGAACCACGTGCCGTGCACGCCGGAACCACCTACCGGACAGACCGGAATCAACTCTTGGGCATGCCGGAACCACCAGTCAGATGTGCCAGAAACACGTGCCGGAGACGCCGGAAGCACCTGCCGAGCACGTCGCAACCACCTGCTCAACTCGCCTGAACCACCTGCCGGACACGCCAAAATCACCTGCCCGCTACACCAGCACCACTTCGGGGACAAGCCGGAATCACGTGAGGGGCATGCCGGCACAGCCTCTGAGACTGAACCTCGTGCCGGACACCACGGAACCACCTGCCGGACAGACCGGAACCACCTGCCGGACACGCCGGAACCACCGGCTCGACCCGCCGGAACGACCGCTGGACATGCAAAATCACCTGCCGGCTACGCCGGAAACAGTTGGCGAACACCTGGCGGACACTCCGAAATCACCTGTCGCGCATGCCGGAACCACCTCTCAGACGTGCCGGAAGCACGTGCCGGACACGCCGGAATCACCTACCGGACAGACCGGAACCACCTGCCGAGCACGCCGGAGCCACCTGTTCGACTCGCGGGAACCACCTGCCGGACAGTCCATTATCAACTGCTGGCTATGCCAGAACCACCTGGGGGACGGTCCGGAATCACCTGCCAGCCATGGCGGAACCACCTCTCAGACGTACCAGAACCACCTGCCGGAGAAGCTGGAAACACGTCCTGGACAGTCTGGAACCACCTGCCGGCCAAGCCTGAACCACCTGCCAAGCACAACGGAACAACCTGCCAGACACGCCAAAATCACCTGCGTGTTATGCCAGAACCACTTGGAGGACTCTCTGGGATGACCTGCCGGGCATGCCGGAACCACCTCTCAGACGTGCCAGAACCATGTGGCGGACAGTCCGGAATCACCTGTTGGGCATGCGCAACCACCTCTGAGACGTACCAGAACCACATGCCGTGCAGGCTGGAACCACCTACCGGACAGACCGGAATCACCTTTCGGGCATGCCGGAACCACCTGTCAGATGTGCCAGAAACACGTGCCGGAGACGCCGGAAGCACCTGCCAAGCACGTTGGAACCACCTGCTCAACTCGCCTGAACCACCTGCCGGACATGCCAAAATCACCTGCCGACTATGCCAGAACCACTTGGCGAACACTCCGGAATCACTTGCCGGGCATGCAGAAACCACCTCTCAGACATGCCAGAACCCCGTGCCAATGACCCCGGAAGCACCAGCCGAGCACGCCGGAACCACCTGCTCGACTCGCCAGAACCACCTGCCGATCACGCAAAAATCACCTGCCGGCTACGCCACAACCAGTTGGTGAACACTTTGGAATCACCTGCCAGGCTTGCTGGAACCACCTGCCGGTCATGCCAAAATCACCTGCCAACTACGCCAGAACCGCTTGGCGGACACTGCGGAAACACCTGTCGGGCCGGCTGGAACCACATCTCAGACGTGCCAGAAACGTGTTCATGAGATGCTGGAACCACACCCCGAACAGACGGATACCACCTGCCAGAACCGCCTGAACCACCTGCTGAGCACGCCGGAACCACCTGCTCGACTCACCGGTACCACCTCCCTGACACGCCAAAATCACCTGCTGGGTATGCCAGAACCACTTGGCGGACACTCCGGAATCATCTGCCGGACATGCCGGAACCAGCTCTCAGACACACCAGAACCAAGTGCCGGAGACGCCGGAAGCACCTGCCGAGCATGCCGGAGCCACCTGCTCGACTCGCCAGAAACACCTGCCGGACACGCCAAAATCACCTGCCGGGTATGCCAGAACCACCTGGCGGACACTACGGAATCACCTGCCGCGCATGCCGGAACCACCTCTCAGACGTGCCGTAAGCACGTGCCAGACACGCCGGAAACACCTACCGGACAGACCGGAACCACCTGCCAAGAACGCCGGAGCCACCTGTTCGACTCGCTGGAACCACCTGCCGGACAGGCCAATATCAACTGCTGGCTATGCCAGAACCACCTGGGGGACAGTCCGGGATCACCTGCCAGCCATGGCGGAACCACCTCTCAGACGTACCAGAACCACCTGCCGGAGAAGCTGGAAACACGTCCTGGACAGACTGGAACCACGTGACGGCCATGCCTGAACCACCTGCCGAGCACGGCGGAACCACCTGCCGGACACGCCAAAATCACCTGCGGGCTACGCCAGAACCACTTGGACGACTCTCCGAAATGACCTGCCGGGCATGTTGGAACCACCTCTCAGACGTGCCAGAAGCACGTGGCGGACAGTCCGGAATCACCTGTTGGGCATACGCAACCACCTCTGACACGTACCAGAACCACGTGCCGTGCACGCCGGAACCACCTACCGGACAGACCGGAATCAACTTTTGGGCATGCCGGAACCACCTGTCAGATGTGCCAGAAACACGTGCCGGAGGCGCCGGAAGCACCTGCCGAGCACGTCGCAACCACCTGCTCAACTCGCCTGAACCACCTGCCGGACACGCCAAAATCACCTGCCCGCTACACCAGCACCACTTCGGGGACAAGCCGGAATCACGTGAGGGGCATGCCGGCACAGCCTCTCAGACTGAACCTCGTGCCGGACACCACAGAACCACCTGCCCGACAGACCGGAACCACCTGCCGGACACGCCGGAACCACCGGCTCGACCCGCCGGAACGACCGCTGGACATGCAAAATCACCTGCCGGCTACGCCGGAAACACTTGGCGAACACTCCGGAATCACCTGCCGGGCATGCCGGAACCACCTCTCACATATGCCAGAACCACGTGCCAATGACCCCGGAAGCACCTGCCGAGCACGCCGGAACCGCATGCTCGACTCGCCAGAACCACCTGCCGGACACGCAAAAATCACCTGCCGGCTACGCCACAACCAGTTGGGGAACACTTCGGAATCACCTGCCGGGCTTGCTGGAACCACCTGCCGGTCATGCCAAAATCACCTGCCAACTACGCCAGTACCACTTGGCGGACACTGCGGAAACACCTGTCGGGCCGGCCGGAACCACATCTCAGACGTGCCAGAACCATGTGCATGAGATGCTGGAACCACACCCCGAACAGACGGAAAACACCTGCCAGACCCGTCTGAACAACCTGCCGAGCACGCCGGAGCCACCTGCTCGACTCG
This sequence comes from Equus przewalskii, assembly GCF_037783145.1. NCBI lineage: Eukaryota > Metazoa > Chordata > Mammalia > Perissodactyla > Equidae > Equus > Equus przewalskii. The sequence continues at coordinate 59,874 of NW_027227530.1, read as the reverse complement.
CCGGAACCACCTACCTGACATGCCCAAATCACCAGCCGGGTATGCCAGAACCACTTGGCGGACACTCCGGAATCATCTGCCAGACATGCCGCAACCAGCTCTCAGACACACCAGAACCACGTGCCGGAGACGCCGGAAGCACCTGCCGAGCATGCCGGAGCCACCTGCTCGACTCGCCAGAAACACCTGCCGGACACGCCAAAATCACCTGCCGGGTACGCCAGAACCACCTGGCGGACACTGCGAAATCACCTGCCGCGCATGCCGTAACCACCTCTCAGACGTGCCATAAGCACGTGCCAGACACGCCGGAAACACCTACCGGACAGACCGGAACCACCTGCCAAGAACGCCGGAGCCACCTGTTCGACTCGCTGGAACCACCTGCCGGACAGGCCAATATCAACTGCTGGCTATGCCAGAACCACCTGGGGGACAGTCCGGGATCTCCTGCCAGCCATGGCGGAACCACCTCTCAGACGTACCAGAACCACCTGCCGGAGAAGCTGGAAACACGTCCTGGACAGACTGGAACCACGTGACGGCCATGCCTGAACCACCTGCCGAGCACGGCGGAACCACCTGCCGGACACGCCAAAATCACCTGCGGGCTACGCCAGAACCACTTGGACGACTCTCCGAAATGACCTGCCGGGCATGTTGGAACCACCTCTCAGACGTGCCAGAAGCACGTGGCGGACAGTCCGGAATCACCTGTTGGGCATACGCAACCACCTCTGAGACGTACCAGAACCACGTGCCGTGCACGCCGGAACCACCTACCGGACAGACCGGAATCAACTCTTGGGCATGCCGGAACCACCAGTCAGATGTGCCAGAAACACGTGCCGGAGACGCCGGAAGCACCTGCCGAGCACGTCGCAACCACCTGCTCAACTCGCCTGAACCACCTGCCGGACACGCCAAAATCACCTGCCCGCTACACCAGCACCACTTCGGGGACAAGCCGGAATCACGTGAGGGGCATGCCGGCACAGCCTCTCAGACTGAACCTCGTGCCGGACACCGCGGAACCACCTGCCGGACAGACCGGAACCACCTGCCGGACACGCCGGAACCACCAGCTCGACCCGCCGGAACGACCACTGGACATGCAAAATCACCTGCCGGCTACGCCGGAAACACTTGGCGAACACTCCGGAATCACCTGCCGGGCATGCCGGAACCACCTCTCAGATATGCCAGAACCACGTGCCGGAGACGCCGGAAGCACCTGCCGAGCACGCCGGAACCGCATGCTCGACTCGCCAGAACCACCTGCCGGACACGCAAAAATCACCTGCCGGCTACGCCACAACCAGTTGGGGAACACTTCGGAATCACCTGCCGGGCTTGCTGGAACCACCTGCCGGTCATGCCAAAATCACCTGCCAACTACGCCAGTACCACTTGGCGGACACTGCGGAAACACCTGTCGGGCCGGCCGGAACCACATCTCAGACGTGCCAGAACCATGTGCATGAGATGCTGGAACCACACCCCGAACAGACGGAAAACACCTGCCAGACCCGTCTGAACAACCTGCCGAGCACGCCGGAGCCACCTGCTCGACTCGCCGGAACCACATACCTGACATGCCCAAATCACCAGCCGGGTATGCCAGAACCACTTGGCGGACACTCCGGAATCATCTGCCAGACATGCCGCAACCAGCTCTCAGACACACCAGAACCACGTGCCGGAGACGCCGGAAGCACCTGCCGAGCATGCCGGAGCCACCTGCTCGACTTGCCAGAAACACCTGCCGGACACGCCAAAATCACCTGCCGGGTACGCCAGAACCACCTGGCGGACACTGCGAAATCACCTGTCGTGCATGACGGAACCACCTCTCAGACGTGCCGGAAGCACGTGCCGGACACGCCGGAATCACCTACCGGACAGACCGGAACCACCTGCCGAGCACGCCGGAGCCACCTGTTCGACTCGCTGGAACCACCTGCCGGACAGTCCATTATCAACTGCTGGCTATGCCAGAACCACCTGGGGGACGGTCCGGAATCACCTGCCAGCCATGGCGGAACCACCTCTCAGACGTACCAGAACCACCTGCCGGAGAAGCTGGAAACACGTCCTGGACAGTCTGGAACCACCTGCCGGCCAAGCCTGAACCACCTGCCAAGCACAACGGAACAACCTGCCAGACACGCCAAAATCACCTGCGTGTTATGCCAGAACCACTTGGAGGACTCTCTGGGATGACCTGCCGGGCATGCCGGAACCACCTCTCAGACGTGCCAGAACCATGTGGCGGACAGTCCGGAATCACCTGTTGGGCATGCGCAACCACCTCTGAGACGTACCAGAACCACATGCCGTGCAGGCTGGAACCACCTACCGGACAGACCGGAATCACCTTTCGGGCATGCCGGAACCACCTGTCAGATGTGCCAGAAACACGTGCCGGAGACGCCGGAAGCACCTGCCAAGCACGTTGGAACCACCTGCTCAACTCGCCTGAACCACCTGCCGGACATGCCAAAATCACCTGCCGACTATGCCAGAACCACTTGGCGAACACTCCGGAATCACTTGCCGGGCATGCAGGAACCACCTCTCAGACATGCCAGAACCCCGTGCCAATGACCCCGGAAGCACCAGCAGAGCACGCCGGAACCACCTGCTCGACTCGCCAAAACCACCTGCCGATCACGCAAAAATCACCTGCCGGCTACGCCACAACCAGTTGGTGAACACTTTGGAATCACCTGCCAGGCTTGCTGGAACCACCTGCCGGTCATGCCAAAATCACCTGCCAACTACGCCAGAACCGCTTGGCGGACACTGCGGAAACACCTGTCGGGCCGGCTGGAACCACATCTCAGACGTGCCAGAAACGTGTTCATGAGATGCTGGAACCACACCCCAAACAGACGGATACCACCTGCCAGAACCGCCTGAAACACCTGCTGAGCACGCCGGAACCACCTGCTCGACTCACCGGTACCACCTCCCTGACACGCCAAAATCACCTGCTGGGTATGCCAGAACCACTTGGCGGACACTCCGGAATCATCTGCCGGACATGCCGGAACCAGCTCTCAGACACACCAGAACCAAGTGCCGGAGACGCCGGAAGCACGTGCCGAGCAAGCCGGAGCCACCTGCTCGACTCGCCAGAAACCCCTGCCGGACACGCCAAAATCACCTGCCGGGTATGCCAGAACCACTTGGACGACTCTCCGAAATGACCTGCCGGGCATGTTGGAACCACCTCTCAGACGTGCCAGAAGCACGTGGCGGACAGTCCTGAATCACCTGTTGGGCATACGCAACCACCTCTGACACGTACCAGAACCACGTGCCGTGCACGCCGGAACCACCTACCGGACAGACCGGAATCAACTTTTGGGCATGCCGGAACCACCAGTCAGATGTGCCAGAAACACGTGCCGGACGCGCCTGAAGCACCTGCCGAGCACGTCGCAACCACCTGCTCAACTCGCCTGAACCACCTGCCGGACACGCCAAAATCACCTGCCCGCTACACCAGCACCACTTCAGGGACAAGCCGGAATCACGTGAGGGGCATGCCGGCACAGCCTCTCAGACTGAACCTCGTGACGGACACCACAGAACCACCTGCCAGACAGACCGGAACCACCTGCCGGACACGCCGGAACCACCGGCTCGACCCGCCGGAACGACCGCTGGACATGCAAAATCACCTGCCGGCTACGCCGGAAACACTTGGCGAACACTCCGGAATCACCTGCCGGGCATGCCGGAACCACCTCTCAGATATGCCAGAACCACGTGCCGGAGACGCCGGAAGCACCTGCCGAGCACGCCGGAACCGCATGCTCGACTCGCCAGAACCACCTGCCGGACACGCAAAAATCACCTGCCGGCTACGCCACAACCAGTTGGGGAACACTTCGGAATCACCTGCCGGGCTTGCTGGAACCACCTGCCGGTCATGCCAAAATCACCTGCCAACTACGCCAGTACCACTTGGCGGACACTGCGGAAACACCTGTCGGGCCGGCCGGAACCACATCTCAGACGTGCCAGAACCATGTGCATGAGATGCTGGAACCACACCCCGAACAGACGGAAAACACCTGCCAGACCCGTCTGAACAACCTGCCGAGCACGCCGGAGCCACCTGCTCGACTCGCCGGAACCACCTACCTGACATGCCCAAATCACCAGCCGGGTATTCCAGAACCACTTGGCGGACACTCCGGAATCATCTGCCAGACATGCCGCAACCAGCTCTCAGACACACCAGAACCACGTGCCAGAGACGCCGGAAGCATCTGCCGAGCATGCCGGAGCCAACTGCTCGACTCGCCAGAAACACCAGCCGGACACGCCAAAATCACCTGCCGGGTACGCCAGAACCACCTGGCGGACACTCCGAAATCACCTGTCGAGCATGACGGAACCACCTCTCAGACGTGCCGGAAGCACGTGCCGGACACGCCGGAATCACCTACCGGACAGACCGGAACCACCTGCCGAGCACGCCGGAGCCACCTGTTCGACTCGCTGAAACCACCTGCCGGACAGTCCATTATCAACTGCTGGCTATGCCACAACCACCTGGGGGACGGTCCGGAATCACCTGCCAGCCATGGCGGAACCACCTCTCAGACGTACCAGAACCACCTGCCGGAGAAGCTGGAAACACGTCCTGGACAGTCTGGAACCACCTGCCGGCCAAGCCTGAACCACCTGCCAAGCACAACGGAACAACCTGCCAGACACGCCAAAATCACCTGCGTGTTATGCCAGAACCACTTGGAGGACTCTCTGGGATGACCTGCCGGGCATGCCGGAACCACCTCTCAGACGTGCCAGAACCATGTGGCGGACAGTCCGGAATCACCTGTTGGGCATACGCAACCACCTCTGACACGTACCAGAACCACGTGCCGTGCACGCCGGAACCAACTACCGGACAGACCGGAATCAACTTTTGGGCATGCCGGAACCACCAGTCAGATGAGCCAGAAACACGTGCCGGAGACGCCGGAAGCACCTGCCGAGCACGTCGCAACCACCTGCTCAACTCGCCTGAACCACCTGCCGGACACGCCAAAATCACCTGCCCGCTACACCAGCACCACTTCGGGGACAAGCCGGAATCACGTGAGGGGCATGCCGGCACAGCCTCTCAGACTGAACCTCGTGCCGGACACCACAGAACCACCTGCCGGACAGACCGGAACCACCTGCCGGACACGCCGGAACCACCGGCTCGACCCGCCGGAACGACCGCTGGACATGCAAAATCACCTGCCGGCTACGCCGGAAACACTTGGCGAACACTCCGGAATCACCTGCCGGGCATGCCGGAACCACCTCTCAGATATGCCAGAACCACGTGCCAATGACCCCGGAAGCACCTGCCGAGCACGCCGGAACCGCCTGCTCGACTCGCCAGAACCACCTGCCGGACACGCAAAAATCACCTGCCGGCTACGCCACAACCAGTTGGGGAACACTTCGGAATCACCTGCCGGGCTTGCTGGAACCACCTGCCGGTCATGCCAAAATCACCTGCGAACTACGCCAATACCACTTGGCGGACACTGGGGAAACACCTGTCGGGCCGGCCGGAACCACATCTCAGACGTGCCAGAACCATGTGCATGAGATGCTGGAACCACACCCCGAACAGACGGAAAACACCTGCCAGACCCGTCTGAACAACCTGCCGAGCACGCCGGAGCCACCTGCTCGACTCGCCAGAAACACCTACCTGACATGCCCAAATCACCAGCCGGGTATGCCAGAACCACTTGGCGGACACTCCGGAATCATCTGCCGGACATGCCGCAACCAGCTCTCAGACACACCAGAACCACGTGCCGGAGACGCCGGAAGCACCTGCCGACCATGCCGGAACCACCTGCTCGACTCGCCAGAAACACCTGCCGGACACGCCAAAATCACCTGCCGGGTATGCCAGAATCAACTGGCGGACACTACGGAATCACCTGCCGCGCATGCCGGAACCACCTCTGAGACGTGCCGGAAGCACGTGCCAGACACGCCGGAAACACCTACCGGACAGACCGGAACCACCTGCCAAGAACGCCAGAGCCACCTGTTCGACTCGCTGGAACCACCTGCCAGACAGGCCAATATCAACTGCTGGCTATGCCAGAACCACCTGGGGGACAGTCCGGGATCACCTGCCAGCCATGGCGGAACCACCTCTCAGACGTACCAGAACCACCTGCCGGAGAAGCGGGAAACACGTCCTGGACAGACTGGAACCACGTGACGGCCATGCCTAAACCACCTGCCGAGCACGGCGGAAACACATGCCGGACACGCCAAAATCACCTGCGGGCTACGCCAGAACCACTTGGACGACTCTCCGAAATGACCTGCCGGGCATGTTGGAACCACCTCTCAGACGTGCCAGAAGCACGTGGCGGACAGTCCGGAATCACCTGTTGGGCATACGCAACCACCTCTGAGACGTACCAGAACCACGTGCCGTGCACGCCGGAACCACCTACCGGACAGACCGGAATCAACTCTTGGGCATGCCGGAACCACCAGTCAGATGTGCCAGAAACACGTGCCGGAGACGCCGGAAGCACCTGCCGAGCACGTCGCAACCACCTGCTCAACTCGCCTGAACCACCTGCCGGACACGCCAAAATCACCTGCCCGCTACACCAGCACCACTTCGGGGACAAGCCGGAATCACGTGAGGGGCATGCCGGCACAGCCTCTCAGACTGAACCTCGTGCCGGACACCACAGAACCACCTGCCGGACAGACCGGAACCACCTGCCGGACACGCCGGAACCACCGGCTCGACCCGCCGGAACGACCGCTGGACATGCAAAATCACCTGCCGGCTACGCCGGAAACACTTGGCGAACACTCCGGAATCACCTGCCGGGCATGCCGGAACCACCTCTCAGATATGCCAGAACCACGTGCCAATGACCCCGGAAGCACCTGCCGAGCACGCCGGAACCGCCTGCTCGACTCGCTGGAACCACCTGCCGGACAGGCCAATATCAACTGCTGGCTATGCCAGAACCACCTGGGGGACAGTCCGGGATCACCTGCCAGCCATGGCGGAACCACCTCTCAGACGTACCAGAACCACCTGCCGGAGAAGCGGGAAACACGTCCTGGACAGACTGGAACCACGTGACGGCCATGCCTAAACCACCTGCCGAGCACGGCGGAAACACATGCCGGACACGCCAAAATCACCTGCGGGCTACGCCAGAACCACTTGGACGACTCTCCGAAATGACCTGCCGGGCATGTTGGAACCACATCTCAGACGTCCCAGAAACGTGTTCATGAGATGCTGGAACCACACCCCGAACAGACGGATACCACCTGCCAGAACCGCCTGAACCACCTGCTGAGCACGCCAGAACCACCTGCTCGACTCACCGGTAGCACCTCGCTGACACGCCAAAATCACCTGCTGGGTATGCCAGAACCACATGGCGGACACTCCGGAATCATCTGCCGGACATGACAGAACCAGCTCTCAGACACACCAGATCCAAGTGCCGGAGACGCCGGAAGCACCTGCCGAGCATGCCGGAGCCACCTGCTCGACTCGCCGGAACCACCTACCTGACATGCCAAAAAAACCAGCCGGGTATGCCAGAACCACTTGGCGGACACTCCGGAATCATCTGCCGGACATGCCAGAACCAGCTCTCAGACACACCAGAACCACGTGCCGGAGACGCCGGAAGCACGTGCCGAGCATGCCGGAGCCACCTGCTCGACTCGCCAGAAACACCTGCCGGACACGCCAAAATCACCTGCCGGGTATGCCAGAACCACCTGGCGGACACTACGGAATCACCTGACGCGCATGCCGGAACCACCTCTCAGACGTGCCGGAAGCACGTGCCAGACACGCCGGAAACACCTACCGGACAGACCGGAACCACCTGCCAACAACACCGGAGCCACCTGTTCGACTCGCTGGAACCACTTGCCGGACAGGCCAATATCAACTGCTGGCTATGCCAGAACCACATGGGGGACAGTCCGGGATCACCTGCCAGCCATGGCGGAACCACCTCTCAGACGTACCAGAACCACCTGCCGGAGAAGCTAGAAACTCGTCCTGGACAGACTGAAACCACGTGACGGCCATGCCTGAACCACCTGCCGAGCACGGCGGAACCACCTGCCGGACACGCCAAAATCACCTGCGGGCTACGCCAGAACCACTTGGACGACTCTCCGAAATGACCTGCCGGGCATGTTGGAACCACCTCTCAGACCTGCCAGAAGCACGTGGCGGACAGTCCGGAATCACCTCTTGGGCATACGCAACCACCTCTGACACGTACCAGAACCACGTGCCGTGCACGCCGGAACCACCTACCGGACAGACCGGAATCAACTTTTGGGCATGCCGGAACCACCAGTCAGATGTGCCAGAAACACGTGCCGGAGACGCCGGAAGCACCTGCCAAGCACGTCGCAACCACCTGCTCAACTCGCCTGAACCACCTGCCGGACACGCCAAAATCACCTGCCGGGTACGCCAGAAACACCTGCCGGACACGCCAAAATCACCTGCCGGGTACGCCAGAACCACCTGGCGGACACTCCGAAATCACCTGTCGCGCATGCCGGAACCACCTCTCAGACGTGCCTGAAGCACGTGCCGGACACGCCGGAATCACCTACCGGACAGACCGGAACCACCTGCCGAGCACGCCGGAGCCACCTGTTCGACTCGCTGGAACCACCTGCCGGACAGGCCAATATCAACTGCTGGCTATGCCAGAACCACCTGGGGGACGGTCCGGAATCGCCTGCCCGCCATGGCGGAACCACCTCTCAGACGTACCAGAACCACCTGCCGGAGAAGCTGGAAACACGTCCTGGACAGTCTGGAACCACCTGCCGGCCAAGCCTGAACCACCTGCCAAGCACAACGGAACAACCTGCCAGACACGCCAAAATCACCTGCGTGTTATGCCAGAACCACTTGGAGGACTCTCTGGGATGACCTGCCGGGCATGCCGGAACCACCTCTCAGACGTGCCAGAACCATGTGGCGGACAGTCCGGAATCACCTGTTGGGCATGCGCAACCACCTCTGAGACGTACCAGAACCACATGCCGTGCAGGCTGGAACCACCTACCGGACAGACCGGAATCACCTTTCGAGCATGCCGGAACCACCTGTCAGATGTGCCAGAAACACTTGCCGGAGACGCCGGAAGCACCTGCCAAGCACGTTGGAACCACCTGCTCAACTCGCCTGAACCACCTGCCGGACATGCCAAAATCACCTGCCGACTATGCCAGAACCACTTGGCGAACACTCCGGAATCACTTGCCGGGCATGCAGGAACCACCTCTCAGACATGCCAGAACCCCGTGCCAATGACCCCGGAAGCACCAGCCGAGCACGCCGGAACCACCTGCTCGACTCGCCAGAACCACCTGCCGATCACGCAAAAATCACCTGCCGGCTACGCCACAACCAGTTGGTGAACACTTTGGAATCACCTGCCAGGCCTGCTGGAACCACCCGCCAGTCATGCCAAAATCACCTGCCAACTACGCCAGAACCGCTTGGCGGACACTGCGGAAACACCTGTCGGGCCGGCCGGAACCACATCTCAGACGTGCCAGAAACGTGTTCATGAGATGCTGGAACCACACCCCGAACAGACGGATACCACCTGCCAGAACCGCCTGAACCACCTGCTGAGCACGCCGGAACCACCTGCTCGACTCACCGGTACCACCTCCCTGACACGCGAAAATCACCTGCTGGGTATGCCAGAACCACATGGCGGACACTCCGGAATCATCTGCCGGACATGCCAGAACCAGCTCTCAGACACACCAGATCCAAGTGCCGGAGACGCCGGAAGCACCTGCCGAGCATGCCGGAGCCACCTGCTCGACTCGCCAGAAACACCTGCCGGACACGCCAAAATCACCTGCCGGGTATGCCAGAACCACCTGGCGGACACTACGGAATCACCTGCCGCGCATGCCAGAACCACCTCTCAGACGTGCCGGAAGCACATGACAGACACGCCGGAAACACCTACCGGACAGACCGGAACCACCTGCCAAGAACGCCGGAGCCACCTGTTCGACTCGCTGGAACCACCTGCCGGACAGGCCAATATCAACTGCTGGCTATGCCAGAACCACCTGGGGGACAGTCCGGGATCACCTGCCAGCCATGGCGGAACCACCTCTCAGACGTACCAGAACCACCTGCCGGAGAAGCTGGAAACACGTCCTGGACAGACTGGAACCACGTGACGGCCATGCCTGAACCACCTGCCGAGCACGGCGGAACCACCTGCCGGACACGCCAAAATCACCTGCGGGCTACGCCAGAACCACTTGGACGACTCTCCGAAATGACCTGCCGGGCATGTTGGAACCACCTCTCAGACGTGCCAGAAGCACGTGGCGGACAGTCCGGAATCACCTGTTGGGCATACGCAACCACCTCTGACACGTACCAGAACCACGTGCCGTGCACGCCGGAACCACCTACCGGACAGACCGGAATCAACTTTTGGGCATGCCGGAACCACCAGTCAGATGTGCCAGAAACACGTGCCGGAGGCGCCGGAAGCACCTGCCGAGCACGTCGCAACCACCTGCTCAACTCGCCTGAACCACCTGCCGGACACGCCAAAATCACCTGCCCGCTACACCAGCACCAGTTCGGGGACAAGCCGGAATCACGTGAGGGGCATGCCGGCACAGCCTCTCAGACTGAACCTCGTGCCGGACACCACAGAACCACCTGCCGGACAGACCGGAACCACCTACCGGACACGCCGGAAACACCGGCTCGACCCGCCGGAACGACCGCTGGACATGCAAAATCACCTGCCGGCTACGCCGGAAACACTTGGCGAACACTCCGGAATCACCTGCCGGGCATGCCGGAACCACCTCTCAGATATGCCAGAACCACGTGCCAATGACCCCGGAAGCACCTGCCGAGCACGCCGGAACCGCCTGCTCGACTCGCCAGAACCACCTGCCGGACACGCAAAAATCACCTGCCGGCTACGCCACAACCAGTTGGGGAACACTTCGGAATCACCTGCCGGGCTTGCTGGAACCACCTGCCGGTCATGCCAAAATCACCTGCGAACTACGCCAGTACCACTTGGCGGACACTGGGGAAACACCTGTCGGGCCGGCCGGAACCACATCTCAGACGTGCCAGAACCATGTGCATGAGATGCTGGAACCACACCCCGAACAGACGGAAAACACCTGCCAGACCCGTCTGAACAACCTGCCGAGCACGCCGGAGCCACCTGCTCGACTCGCCAGAAACACCTACCTGACATGCCCAAATCACCAGCCGGGTATGCCAGAACCACTTGGCGGACACTCCGGAATCATCTGCCTGACATGACGCAACCAGCTCTCAGACACACCAGAACCACGTGCCGGAGACGCCGGAAGCACCTGCCGAGCATGCCGGAGCCACCTGCTCGACTCGCCAGAAACACCTGCCGGACACGCCAAAATCACCTGCCGGGTACGCCAGAACCACCTGGCGGACACTCCGAAATCACCAGTCGCGCATGACGGAACCACCTCTCAGACGTGCCGGAAGCACGTGCCGGACACGCCGGAATCACCTACCGGACAGACCGGAACCACCTGCCGAGCACGCCGGAGCCAGCTGTTCGACTCTCTGGAACCACCTGTCGGACAGTCCATTATCAACTGCTGGCTATGCCAGAACCACCTGGGGGACGGTCCGGAATCACCTGCCAGCCATGGCGGAACCACCTCTCAGACGTACCAGAACCACCTGCCGGAGAAGCTGGAAACACGTCCTGGACAGTCTGGAACCACCTGCCGGCCAAGCCTGAACCACCTGCCAAGCACAACGGAACAACCTGCCAGACACGCCAAAATCACCTGCGTGTTATGCCAGAACCACTTGGAGGACTCTCTGGGATGACCTGCCGGGCATGCCGGAACCACCTCTCAGACGTGCCAGAACCATGTGGCGGACAGTCCGGAATCACCTGTTGGGCATGCGCAACCACCTCTGAGACGTACCAGAACCACATGCCGTGCAGGCTGGAACCACCTACCGGACAGACCGGAATCACCTTTCGGGCATGCCGGAACCACCTGTCAGATGTGCCAGAAACACGTGCCGGAGACGCCGGAAGCACCTGCCAAGCACGTTGGAACCACCTGCTCAACTCGCCTGAACCACCTGCCGGACATGCCAAAATCACCTGCCGACTATGCCAGAACCACTTGGCGAACACTCCGGAATCACTTGCCAGGCATGCAGGAACCACCTCTCAGACATGCCAGAACCCCGTGCCAATGACCCCGGAAGCACCAGCCGAGCACGCCGGAACCACCTGCTCGACTCGCCAAAACCACCTGCCGATCACGCAAAAATCACCTGCCGGCTACGCCACAACCAGTTGGTGAACACTTTGGAATCACCTGCCAGGCTTGCTGGAACCACCTGCCGGTCATGCCAAAATCACCTGCCAACTACGCCAGAACCGCTTGGCGGACACTGCGGAAACACCTGTCGGGCCGGCTGGAACCACATCTCAGACGTGCCAGAAACCTGTTCATGAGATGCTGGAACCACACCCCAAACAGATGGATACCACCTGCCAGAACCGCCTGAAACACCTGCTGAGCACGCCGGAACCACCTGCTCGACTCACCGGTACCACCTCCCTGACACGCCAAAATCACCTGCTGGGTATGCCAGAACCACTTGGCGGACACTCCGGAATCATCTGCCGGACATGCCGGAACCAGCTCTCAGACACACCAGAACCAAGTGCCGGAGACGCCGGAAGCACGTGCCGAGCATGCCGGAGCCACCTGCTCGACTCGCCAGAAACACCTGCCGGACACGCCAAAATCACCTGCCGGGTATGCCAGAACCACCTGGCGGACACTACGGAATCACCTGCCGCGCATGCCGGAACCACCTCTCAGACGTGCCGGAAGCACGTGCCAGACACGCCGGAAACACCTACCGGACAGACCGGAACCACCTGCCAAGAACGCCGGAGCCACCTGTTCGACTCGCTGGAACCACCTGCCGGACAGGCCAATATCAACTGCTGGCTATGCCAGAACCACCTGGGGGACAGTCCGGGATCACCTGCCAGCCATGGCGGAACCACCTCTCAGACGTAGCAGAACCACCTGCCGGAGAAGCTGGAAACACGTCCTGGACAGACTGGAACCACGTGAGGGCCATGCCTGAACCACCTGCCGAGCACGGCGGAACCACCTGCCGGACACGCCAAAATCACCTGCGGGCTACGCCAGAACCACTTGGACGACTCTCCGAAATGACCTGCCGGGCATGTTGGAACCACCTCTCAGACGTGCCAGAAGCACGTGGCGGACAGTCCGGAATCACCTCTTGGGCATACGCAACCACCTCTGACACGTACCAGAACCACGTGCCGTGCACGCCGGAACCACCTACCGGACAGACCGGAATCAACTTTTGGGCATGCCGGAACCACCTGTCAGATGTGCCAGAAACACGTGCCGGAGGCGCCGGAAGCACCTGCCGAGCACGTCGCAACCACCTGCTCAACTCGCCTGAACCACCTGCCGGACACGCCAAAATCACCTGCCCGCTACACCAGCACCAGTTCGGGGACAAGCCGGAATCACGTGAGGGGCATGCCGGCACAGCCTCTCAGACTGAACCTCGTGCCGGACACCACAGAACCACCTGCCCGACAGACCGGAACCACCTGCTGGACACGCCGGAACCACCGGCTCGACCCGCCGGAACGACCGCTGGACATGCAAAATCACCTGCCGGCTACGCCGGAAACACTTGGCGAACACTCCGGAATCACCTGCCGGGCATGCCGGAACCACCTCTCACATATGCCAGAACCACGTGCCAATGACCCCGGAAGCACCTGCCGAGCACGCCGGAACCGCATGCTCGACTCGCCAGAACCACCTGCCGGACACGCAAAAATCACCTGCCGGCTACGCCACAACCAGTTGGGGAACACTTCGGAATCACCTGCCGGGCTTGCTGGAACCACCTGCCGGTCATGCCAAAATCACCTGCCAACTACGCCAGTACCACTTGGCGGACACTGCGGAAACACCTGTCGGGCCGGCCGGAACCACATCTCAGACGTGCCAGAACCATGTGCATGAGATGCTGGAACCACACCCCGAACAGACGGAAAACACCTGCCAGACCCGTCTGAACAACCTGCCGAGCACGCCGGAGCCACCTGCTCGACTCGCCGGAACCACCTACCTGACATGCCCAAATCACCAGCCAGGTATGCCAGAACCACTTGGCGGACACTCCGGAATCATCTGCCAGACATGCCGCAACCAGCTCTCAGACACACCAGAACCACGTGCCGGAGACGCCGGAAGCACCTGCCGAGCATGCCGGAGCCACCTGCTCGACTCGCCAGAAACACCTGCCGGACACGCCAAAATCACCTGCCGGGTACGCCAGAACCACCTGGCGGACACTGCGAAATCACCTGTCGTGCATGACGGAACCACCTCTCAGACGTGCCGGAAGCACGTGCCGGACACGCCGGAATCACCTACCGGACAGACCGGAACCACCTGCCGAGCACGCCGGAGCCACCTGTTCGACTCGCTGGAACCACCTGCCGGACAGTCCATTATCAACTGCTGGCTATGCCAGAACCACCTGGGGGACGGTCCGGAATCACCTGCCAGCCATGGCGGAACCACCTCTCAGACGTACCAGAACCACCTGCCGGAGAAGCTGGAAACACGTCCTGGACAGTCTGGAACCACCTGCCGGCCAAGCCTGAACCACCTGCCAAGCACAACGGAACAACCTGCCAGACACGCCAAAATCACCTGCGTGTTATGCCAGAACCACTTGGAGGACTCTCTGGGATGACCTGCCGGGCATGCCGGAACCACCTCTCAGACGTGCCAGAACCATGTGGCGGACAGTCCGGAATCACCTGTTGGGCATGCGCAACCACCTCTGAGACGTACCAGAACCACATGCCGTGCAGGCTGGAACCACCTACCGGACAGACCGGAATCACCTTTCGGGCATGCCGGAACCACCTGTCAGATGTGCCAGAAACACGTGCCGGAGACGCCGGAAGCACCTGCCAAGCACGTTGGAACCACCTGCTCAACTCGCCTGAACCACCTGCCGGACATGCCAAAATCACCTGCCGACTATGCCAGAACCACTTGGCGAACACTCCGGAATCACTTGCCGGGCATGCAGGAACCACCTCTCAGACATGCCAGAACCCCGTGCCAATGACCCCGGAAGCACCAGCAGAGCACGCCGGAACCACCTGCTCGACTCGCCAAAACCACCTGCCGATCACGCAAAAATCACCTGCCGGCTACGCCACAACCAGTTGGTGAACACTTTGGAATCACCTGCCAGGCTTGCTGGAACCACCTGCCGGTCATGCCAAAATCACCTGCCAACTACGCCAGAACCGCTTGGCGGACACTGCGGAAACACCTGTCGGGCCGGCTGGAACCACATCTCAGACGTGCCAGAAACGTGTTCATGAGATGCTGGAACCACACCCCAAACAGTCGGATACCACCTGCCAGAACCGCCTGAAACACCTGCTGAGCACGCCGGAACGACCTGCTCGACTCACCGGTACCACCTCCCTGACACGCCAAAATCACCTGCTGGGTATGCCAGAACCACTTGGCGGACACTCCGGAATCATCTGCCGGACATGCCGGAACCAGCTCTCAGACACACCAGAACCAAGTGCCGGAGACGCCGGAAGCACGTGCCGAGCATGCCGGAGCCACCTGCTCGACTCGCCAGAAACACCTGCCGGACACGCCAAAATCACCTGCCGGGTATGCCAGAACCACTTGGACGACTCTCCGAAATGACCTGCCGGGCATGTTGGAACCACCTCTCAGACGTGCCAGAAGCACGTGGCGGACAGTCCGGAATCACCTGTTGGGCATACGCAACCACCTCTGACACGTACCAGAACCACGTGCCGTGCACGCCGGAACCACCTACCGGACAGACCGGAATCAACTTTTGGGCATGCCGGAACCACCAGTCAGATGTGCCAGAAACACGTGCCGGACGCGCCTGAAGCACCTGCCGAGCACGTCGCAACCACCTGCTCAACTCGCCTGAACCACCTGCCGGACACGCCAAAATCACCTGCCCGCTACACCAGCACCACTTCAGGGACAAGCCGGAATCACGTGAGGGGCATGCCGGCACAGCCTCTCAGACTGAACCTCGTGACGGACACCACAGAACCACCTGCCAGACAGACCGGAACCACCTGCCGGACACGCCGGAACCACCGGCTCGACCCGCCGGAACGACCGCTGGACATGCAAAATCACCTGCCGGCTACGCCGGAAACACTTGGCGAACACTCCGGAATCACCTGCCGGGCATGCCGGAACCACCTCTCAGATATGCCAGAACCACGTGCCGGAGACGCCGGAAGCACCTGCCGAGCACGCCGGAACCGCATGCTCGACTCGCCAGAACCACCTGCCGGACACGCAAAAATCACCTGCCGGCTACGCCACAACCAGTTGGGGAACACTTCGGAATCACCTGCCGGGCTTGCTGGAACCACCTGCCGGTCATGCCAAAATCACCTGCCAACTACGCCAGTACCACTTGGCGGACACTGCGGAAACACCTGTCGGGCCGGCCGGAACCACATCTCAGACGTGCCAAAACCATGTGCATGAGATGCTGGAACCACACCCCGAACAGACGGAAAACACCTGCCAGACCCGTCTGAACAACCTGCCGAGCACGCCGGAGCCACCTGCTCGACTCGCCGGAACCACCTACCTGACATGCCCAAATCACCAGCCGGGTATTCCAGAACCACTTGGCGGACACTCCGGAATCATCTGCCAGACATGCCGGAACCAGCTCTCAGACACACCAGAACCACGTGCCGGAGACGCCGGAAGCATCTGCCGAGCATGCCGGAGCCAACTGCTCGACTCGCCAGAAACACCAGCCGGACACGCCAAAATCACCTGCCGGGTACGCCAGAACCACCTGGCGGACACTCCGAAATCACCTGTCGAGCATGACGGAACCACCTCTCAGACGTGCCGGAAGCACGTGCCGGACACGCTGGAATCACCTACCGGACAGACCGGAACCACCTGCCGAGCACGCCGGAGCCACCTGTTCGACTCGCTGAAACCACCTGCCGGACAGTCCATTATCAACTGCTGGCTATGCCACAACCACCTGGGGGACGGTCCGGAATCACCTGCCAGCCATGGCGGAACCACCTCTCAGACGTACCAGAACCACCTGCCGGAGAAGCTGGAAACACGTCCTGGACAGTCTGGAACCACCTGCCGGCCAAGCCTGAACCACCTGCCAAGCACAACGGAACAACCTGCCAGACACGCCAAAATCACCTGCGTGTTATGCCAGAACCACTTGGAGGACTCTCTGGGATGACCTGCCGGGCATGCCGGAACCACCTCTCAGACGTGCCAGAACCATGTGGCGGACAGTCCGGAATCACCTGTTGGGCATACGCAACCACCTCTGACACGTACCAGAACCACGTGCCGTGCACGCCGGAACCAACTACCGGACAGACCGGAATCAACTTTTGGGCATGCCGGAACCACCAGTCAGATGAGCCAGAAACACGTGCCGGAGACGCCGGAAGCACCTGCCGAGCACGTCGCAACCACCTGCTCAACTCACCTGAACCACCTGCCGGACACGCCAAAATCACCTGCCCGCTACACCAGCACCACTTCGGGGACAAGCCGGAATCACGTGAGGGGCATGCCGGCACAGCCTCTCAGACTGAACCTCGTGCCGGACACCACAGAACCACCTGCCGGACAGACCGGAACCACCTGCCGGACACGCCGGAACCACCGGCTCGACCCGCCGGAACGACCGCTGGACATGCAAAATCACCTGCCGGCTACGCCGGAAACACTTGGCGAACACTCCGGAATCACCTGCCGGGCATGCCGGAACCACGTCTCAGATATGCCAGAACCACGTGCCAATGACCCCGGAAGCACCTGCCGAGCACGCCGGAACCGCCTGCTCGACTCGCTGGAACCACCTGCCGGACAGGCCAATATCAACTGCTGGCTATGCCAGAACCACCTGGGGGACAGTCCGGGATCACCTGCCAGCCATGGCGGAACCACCTCTCAGACGTACCAGAACCACCTGCCGGAGAAGCGGGAAACACGTCCTGGACAGACTGGAACCACGTGACGGCCATGCCTAAACCACCTGCCGAGCACGGCGGAAACACATGCCGGACACGCCAAAATCACCTGCGGGCTACGCCAGAACCACTTGGACGACTCTCCGAAATGACCTGCCGGGCATGTTGGAACCACATCTCAGACGTCCCAGAAACGTGTTCATGAGATGCTGGAACCACACCCCGAACAGACGGATACCACCTGCCAGAACCGCCTGAACCACCTGCTGAGCACGCCAGAACCACCTGCTCGACTCACCGGTAGCACCTCGCTGACACGCCAAAATCACCTGATGGGTATGCCAGAACCACATGGCGGACACTCCGGAATCATCTGCCGGACATGACAGAACCAGCTCTCAGACACACCAGATCCAAGTGCCGGAGACGCCGGAAGCACCTGCCGAGCATGCCGGAGCCACCTGCTCGACTCGCCAGAAACACCTGCCGGACACGCCAAAATCACCTGCCGGGTATGCCAGAACCACCTGGCGGACACTCCGGAATCATCTGCCGGACATGCCGGAACCAGCTCTCAGACACACCAGAACCAAGCGCCGGAGACGCCGGAAGCACGTGCCGAGCATGCCGGAGCCACCTGCTCGACTCGCCAGAAACACCTGCCGGACACGCCAAAATCACCTGTCACGCATGCCGGAACCACCTCTCAGACGTGCCAGAAGCACGTGCCGGACACGCCGGAATCACCTACCGGACAGACCGGAACCACCTGCCGAGCACGCCGGAGCCACCTGTTCGACTCGCTGGAACCACCTGCCGGACAGGCCAATATCAACTGCTGGCTATGCCAGAACCACCTGGGGGAGGGTCCGGAATCGCCTGCCAGCCATGGCGGAACCACCTCTCAGACGTAAAAGAACCACCTGCCAGAGAAGCAGGAAACACGTCCTGGACAGTAGGGAACCACCTGCCGGCCAAGCCTGAACCACCTGCCAAGCACAACGGAACAACCTGCCAGACACGCCAAAATCACCTGCGTGTTATGCAAGAACCACTTGGAGGACTCTCTGGGATGACCTGCCGGGCATGCCGGAACCACCTCTCAGACGTGCCAGAACCATGTGGCGGACAGTCCGGAATCACCTGTTGGGCATGCGCAACCACCTCTGAGACGTACCAGAACCACATGCCGTGCAGGCTGGAACCACCTACCGGACAGACCGGAATCACCTTTCGGGCATGCCGGAACCACCTGTCAGATGTGCCAGAAACACGTGCCAGAGACGCCGGAAGCACCTGCCAAGCACGTTGGAACCACCTGCTCAACTCGCCTGAACCACCTGCCGGACATGCAAAAATCACCTGCCGACTATGCCAGAACAACTTGGCGAACACTCCGGAATCACTTGCCGGGCATGCAGGAACCACCTCTCAGACATGCCAGAACCCCGTGCCAATGACCCCGGAAGCACCAGCCGAGCACGCCGGAACCACCTGCTAGACTCGCCAGAACATCCTGCCGATCACGCAAAAATCACCTGCCGGCTACGCCACAACCAGTTGGTGAACACTTTGGAATCACCTGCTCGACTCGCCAGAAACACCTGCCGGACACGCCAAAATCACCTTCCGGGTATGCCAGAACCACCTGGCGGACACTACGGAATCACCTGCCGCGCATGCCGGAACCACCTCTCAGACGTGCCGGAAGCACGTGCCAGACACGCCGGAAACACCTACCGGACAGACCGGAACCACCTGCCAAGAACGCCGGAGCCACCTGTTCGACTCGCTGGAACCACCTGCCGGACAGGCCAATATCAACTGCTGGCTATGCCAGAACCACCTGGGGGACAGTCCGGGATCACCTGCCAGCCATGGCGGAACCACATCTCAGACGTAGCAGAACCACCTGCCGGAGAAGCTGGAAACACGTCCTGGACAGACTGGAACCACGTGAGGGCCATGCCTGAACCACCTGCCGAGCACGGCGGAACCACCTGCCGGACACGCCAAAATCACCTGCCGGCTACACCACAACCAGTGGGGGAACACTTCGGAATCACCTGCCGGGCTTGCTGGAACCACCTGCCGGTCATGCCAAAATCACCTGCCAACTACGCCAGTACCACTTGGCAGACACTGTGGAAACACCTGTCGGGCCGGCCGGAACCACATCTCAGACGTGCCAGACACGTGTTCATGAGATGCTGGAACCACACCCCGAACAGACGGAAACCAACTGCCAGAACCGCCTGAACCACCTGCTGAGCACGCCGGAACCACCTGCTCGACTCACCGGTACCACCTCCCTGACATGCCAAAATCACCTGCTGGGTATGCCAGAACCACTGGGCGGACACTCCGGAATCATCTGCCGGACATGCCGGAACCAGCTCTCAGACACACCA
Source organism: Equus przewalskii (assembly GCF_037783145.1). Classification (NCBI taxonomy): domain Eukaryota; kingdom Metazoa; phylum Chordata; class Mammalia; order Perissodactyla; family Equidae; genus Equus; species Equus przewalskii. Next base: position 39,239 of record NW_027227530.1, on the reverse strand, counting down.
GAACCAAGTGCCGGAGACGCCGGAAGCACGTGCCGAGCATGCCGGAGCCACCTGCTCGACTCGCCAGAAACACCTGCCGGACACGCCAAAATCACCTGCCGGGTACGCCAGAACCACCTGGCGGACACTACGGAATCACCTGCCGCGCATGCCGGAACCACCTCTCAGACGTGCCGGAAGCACGTGCCGGACACGCCGGAAACACCTAGCGGACAGACCGGAACCACCTGCCAAGAACGCCGGAGCCACCTGTTCGACTCGCTGGAACCACCTGCCGGACAGGCCAATATCAACTGCTGGCTATGCCAGAACCACCTGGGGGACAGTCCGGGATCACCTGCCAGCCATGGCGGAACCACCTCTCAGACGTACCAGAACCACCTGCCGGAGAAGCTGGAAACACGTCCTGGACAGACTGGAACCACGTGACGGCCATGCCTGAACCACCTGCCGAGCACGGCGGAACCACCTGCCGGACATGCCAAAATCACCTGCAGGATACGCCAGAACCACTTGGACGACTCTCCGAAATGACCTGCCAGGCATGTTGGAACCACCTCTCAGACGTGCCAGAAGCATGTGGCGGACAGTCCGGAATCACCTCTTGGGCATACGCAACCACCTCTGAGACGTACCAGAACCACGTGCCGTGCACGCCGGAACCACCTACCGGACAGACCGGAATCAACTTTTGGGCATGCCGCAACCACCAGTCAGATGTGCCAGAAACACGTGCCGGAGACGCCGGAAGCACCTGCCGAGCACGTCGCAACCACCTGCTCAACTCGCCTGAACCACCTGCCGGACACGCCAAAATCACCTGCCCGCTACACCAGCACCACTTCGGGGACAAGCCGGAATCACGTGAGGGGCATGCCGGCACAGCCTCTCAGACTGAACCTCGTGCCGGACACCACAGAACCACCTGCCGGACAGACCGGAACCACCTGCCGGACACGCCGGAACCACCGGCTCGACCCGCCGGAACGACCGCTGGACATGCAAAATCACCTGCCGGCTACGCCGGAAACACTTGGCGAACACTCCGGAATCACCTGCCGGGCATGCCGGAACCACCTCTCACATATGCCAGAACCACGTGCCAATGACCCCGGAAGCACCTGCCGAGCACGCCGGAACCGCCTGCTCGACTCGCCAGAACCACCTGCCGGACACGCAAAAGTCACCTGCCGGCTACGCCACAACCAGTTGGGGAACACTTCGGAATCACCTGCCGGGCTTGCTGGAACCACCTGCCGGTCATGCCAAAATCACCTGCCAACTACGCCAGTACCACTTGGCGGACACTGCGGAAACACCTGTCGGGCCGGCCGGAACCACATCTCAGACGTGCCAGAACCATGTGCATGAGATGCTGGAACCACACCCCGAACAGACGGAAAACACCTGCCAGACCCGTCTGAACAACCTGCCGAGCAGGCCGGAGCCAGCTGCTCGACTCGCCGGAACCACCTACCTGACATGCCCAAATCACCAGCCGGGTATGCCAGAACCACTTGGCGGACACTCCGGAATCATCTGCTGGACATACCGGAACCAGCTCTCAGACACACCATCACCACGTGCCGGAGACGCCGGAAGCACCTGACGAGCATGCCGGAGCCACCTGCTCGACTCGCCTTAAACACCTGCCTGACACGCCAAAATCACCTGTCGCGCATGCCGCAACCACCTCTCAGACGTGCCAGAAGCACGTGCCAGACACGCCGGAATCACCTACCGGACAGACCGGAACCACCTGCCGAGCACGCCGGAGCCACCTGTTCGACTCGCTGGAACCACGTGCCGGACAGGCCAATATCAACTGCTGGCTATGCCAGAACCACCTGGGGGACAGTCCGGGATCACCTGCCAGCCATGGCGGAACCACCTCTCAGACGTAGCAGAACCACCTGCCGGAGAAGCTGGAAACACGTCCTGGACAGTAGGGAACCACCTGCCGGCCAAGCCTGAACCACCTGCCAAGCACAACGGAACAACCTGCCAGACACGCCAAAATCACCTGCGTGTTATGCAAGAACCACTTGGAGGACTCTCTGGGATGACCTGCCGGGCATGCCGGAACCACCTCTCAGACGTACCAGAACCACCTGCCGGAGAAGCTGGAAACACGTCCTGGACAGACTGGAACCACGTGACGGCCATGCCTGAACCACCTGCCGAGCACGGCGGAACCACCTGCCGGACACGCCAAAATCACCTGCGGGCTACGCCAGAACCACTTGGGCGACTCTCCGAAATGACCTGCCGGGCATGTTGGAACCACCTCTCAGACGTGCCAGAAGCACGTGGCGGACAGTCCGGAATCACCAGTTGGGCATACGCAACCACCTCTGACACGTACCAGAACCACGTGCCGTGCACGCCGGAACCACCTACCGGACAGACCGGAATCAACTTTTCGGCATGCCGGAACCACCAGTCAGATGTGCCAGAAACACGTGCCGGAGACGCCGGAAGCACCTGCCGAGCACGTCGCAACCACCTGCTCAACTCGCCTGAACCACCTGCCGGACACGCCAAAATCACCTGCCCGCTACACCAGCACCACTTCGGGGAAAAGCCGGAATCACGTGAGGGGCATGCCGGCACAGCCTCTCAGACTGAACCTCGTGCCGGACACCACAGAATCACCTGCCGGACAGACCGGAACCACCTGCTGGACACGCCGGAACCACCGGCTCGACCCGCCGGAACGACCGCTGGACATGCAAAATCACCTGCCGGCTACGCCGGAAACCCTTGGCGAACACTCCGGAATCACCTGCCGGGCATGCCAGAACCACGTCTCAGATATGCCAGAACCACGTGCCAATGACCCCGGAAGCACCTGCCGAGCACGCCGGAACCACCTGCCAAGCACAACGGAACAACCTGCCAGACACGCCAAAATCACCTGCGTGTTATGCCAGAACCACTTGGAGGACTCTCTGGGATGACCTGCCGGGCATGCCGGAACCACCTCTCAGACGTGCCAGAACCATGTGGCGGACAGTCCGGAATCACCTGTTGGGCATGCGCAACCACCTCTGAGACGTACCAGAAACACATGCTGTGCAGGCTGGAACCACCTACCAGACAGACCGGAGTCACCTTTCGGGCATGCCGGAACCACGTGTCCGATGTGCCAGAAACACGTGCCGGAGACGCCGGAAGCACCTGCCAAGCACGTTGGAACCACCTGCTCAACTCGCCTGAACCACCTGCCGGACATGCCAAAATCACCTGCCGACTATGCCAGAACCACTTGGCGAACACTCCGGAATCACTTGCCGGGCATGCAGGAACCACCTCTCAGACATGCCAGAACCCCGTGCCAATGACCCCGGAAGCACCAGCCGAGCACGCCGGAACCACCTGCTCGACTCGCCAGAACCACCTGCCGATCACGCAGAAATCACCTGCGGGCTACGCCACAACAAGATGGTGAACACTTTGGAATCACCTGCCAGGCTTGCTGGAACCACCTGCCGGTCATGACAAAATCACCTGCCGACTACGCCAGAACCGCTTGGCGGACACTGCGGAAACACCTGTCGGGCCGGCCGGAACCACATCTCAGACGTGCCAGAAACGTGTTCATGAGATGCCGGAACCACACGCCGAACACACGGATGCCACCTGCAAGAACCGCCTGAACCACCTGCTGAGCACGCCGGAACCACCTGCTCGACTCACCGGTACCACCTCCCTGACACGCCAAAATCACCTGCTGCGTATGCCAGAACCACTTGGCGGACACTCCGCAATCATCTGTCGGACATGCCGGAACCAGCTCTCAGACACACCAGAACCAAGTGCCGGAGATGCCGGAAGCACCCGCCGAGCATGCCGGAGCCACCTGCTCGACTCGCCAGAAACACCTGCCGGACACGCCAAAATCACCTGCCGGGTATGCCAGAACCACCTGGCGGACACTACAGAATCACCTGCCGTGCATGCCGGAACCACCTCTCAGACGTGCCGGAAGCACGTGCCAGACACGCCGGAAACACCTACCGGACAGACCGGAACCACCTGCCAAGAACGCCGGAGATACCTGTTCGACTCGCTGGAACCACCTGCCGGACAGGCCAATATCAACTGCCGGCCATGCCAGAACCACCTGGGGGACAGTCCGGGATCACCTGCCAGCCATGGCGGAACCACCTCTCAGACGTACCAGAACCACCTGCCGGAGAAGCTGGAAACACGTCCTGGACAGACTGGAACCACGTGACGGCCATGCCTGAACCACCTGCCGAGCACGGCGGAACCACCTGCCGGACACGCCAAAATCACCTGCGGGCTACGCCAGAACCACTTGGACGACTCTCCGAAATGACCTGCCGGGCATGTTGGAACCACCTCTCAGACGGGCCAGAAGCACGTGGCGGACAGTCCGGAATCACCAGTTGGGCATACGCAACCACCTCTGAGACGTACCAGAACCACGTGCCGTGCACGCCGGAACCACCTACTGGACAGACCGGAATCAACTTTTGGGCATGCCGGAACCACCAGTCAGATGTGCCAGAAACACGTGCCCGAGACGCCTGAAGCACCTGCCGAGCACGTCGCAACCACCTGCTCAACTCGCCTGAACCACGTGCCGGACACGCCAAAATCACCTGCCCGCTACACCAGCACCACTTCGGGGACAAGCCGGAATCACGTGAGGGGCATGCCGGCACAGCCTCTCAGACTAAACCTCGTGCCGGACACCACAGAACCACCTGCCTTACAGACCGGAACCACCTGCTGGACACGCCGGATCCACCGGCTCGACCCGCCGGAACGACCGCTGGACATGCAAAATCACCTGCCGGCTACGCCGGAAACCCTTGGCGAACACTCCGGAATCACCTGCCGGGCATGCAGGAACCACCTCTCAGACATGCCAGAACCCCGTGCCAATGACCCCGGAAGCACCAGCCGAGCACGCCGGAACCACCTGCTCGACTCGCCAGAACCACCTGCCGATCACGCAGAAATCACCTGCCGGCTACGCCACAACAAGTTGGTGAAAACTTTGGAATCACCTGCCAGGCTTGCTGGAACCACCTGCCGGTCATGACAAACTCACCTGCCGACTACGCCAGAACCGCTTGGCGGACACTGCGGAAACACCTGTCGGGCCGGCCGGAACCACATCTCAGACGTGCCAGAAACGTGTTCATGAGATGCCGGAACCACACCCCGAACACACGGATGCCACCTGCAAGAACCGCCTGAACCACCTGCTGAGCACGCCGGAACCACCTGCTCGACTCACCGGTACCACCTCCCTGACACGCCAAAATCACCTGCTGCGTATGCCAGAACCACTTGGCGGACACTCCGCAATCATCTGTCGGACATGCCGGAACCAGCTCTCAGACACACCAGAACCAAGTGCCGGAGATGCCGGAAGCACCCGCCGAGCATGCCGGAGCCACCTGCTCGACTCGCCAGAAACACCTGCCGGACACGCCAAAATCACCTGCCGGGTATGCCAGAACCACCTGGCGGACACTACAGAATCACCTGCCGTGCATGCCGGAACCACCTCTCAGACGTGCCGGAAGCACGTGCCAGACACGCCGGAAACACCTACCGGACAGACCGGAACCACCTGCCAAGAACGCCGGAGATACCTGTTCGACTCGCTGGAACCACCTGCCGGACAGGCCAATATCAACTGCCGGCCATGCCAGAACCACCTGGGGGACAGTCCGGGATCACCTGCCAGCCATGGCGGAACCACCTCTCAGACGTACCAGAACCACCTGCCGGAGAAGCTGGAAACACGTCCTGGACAGACTGGAACCACGTGACGGCCATGCCTGAACCACCTGCCGAGCACGGCGGAACCACCTGCCGGACACGCCAAAATCACCTGCGGGCTACGCCAGAACCACTTGGACGACTCTCTGAAATGACCTGCCGGGCATGTTGGAACCACCTCTCAGACGGGCCAGAAGCACGTGGCGGACAGTCCGGAATCACCAGTTGGGCATACGCAACCACCTCTGAGACGTACCAGAACCACGTGCCGTGCACGCCGGAACCACCTACTGGACAGACCGGAATCAACTTTTGGGCATGCCGGAACCACCAGTCAGATGTGCCAGAAACACGTGCCCGAGACGCCTGAAGCACCTGCCGAGCACGTCGCAACCACCTGCTCAACTCGCCTGAACCACGTGCCGGACACGCCAAAATCACCTGCCCGCTACACCAGCACCACTTCGGGGACAAGCCGGAATCACGTGAGGGGCATGCCGGCACAGCCTCTCAGACTAAACCTCGTGCCGGACACCACAGAAACACCTGCCGGACAGACCGGAACCACCTGCTGGACACGCCGGATCCACCGGCTCGACCCGCCGGAACGACCGCTGGACATGCAAAATCACCTGCCGGCTACGCCGGAAACCCTTGGCGAACACTCCGGAATCACCTGCCGGGCATGCCGGAACCACGTCTCAGATATGCCAGAACCACGTGCCAATGACCCCGGAAGCACCTGCCGAGCACGCCGGAACCACCTGCTCGACTCGCCAGAACCACCTGCCGGACACGCAAAAATCACCTGCCGGCTACGCCACAACCAGTTGGGGAACACTTCGGAATCACCTGCCGGGCTTGCTGCAACCACCTGCCGGTCATGCCAAAATCACCTGCCAACTACACCAGTACCACTTGGCGGACACTGTGGAAACACCTGTCGTGCCGGCCAGAACCACATCTCAGACGTGCCAGAACCATGTGCATGAGATGCTGGAACCACACCCCGAACAGACGGAAAACACCTGCCAGACCCGTCTGAACAACCTGCCGAGCACGCCGGAGCCACCTGCTCGACTCGCCGGAACCACCTACCTGACATGCCCAAATCACCAGCCGGGTATGCCAGAACCACTTGGCGGACACTCCGGAATCATCTGCCGGACATGCCGGAACCAGCTCTCAGACACACCAGAACCACGTGCCGGAGACGCCTGAAGCACCTGCCGAGCATGCCGGAGCCACCTGCTCGACTCGCCAGAAACACCTGCCGGACACGCCAAAATCACCTGCCGGGTACGCCAGAACCACCTGGCGGACACTACGGAATCACCTGTCGCGCATGCAGGAACCACCTCTCAGACGTGCCGGAAGCACGTGCCGGACACGCCGGAATCACCTACCGGACAGACCGGAACCACCTGCCGAGCACGCCGGAGCCACCTGTTCGACTCGCTGGAACCACCTGCCGGACAGGCCAATATTAACTGCTGGCTATGCCAGAACCACCTGGGGGACGGTCCTTAATCACCTGCCAGCCATCGCGGAACCACCTCTCAGACGTACCAGAACCACCTGCCGGACAAGCTGGAAACACGTCCTGGACAGTCTGGAACCACCTGCCGTCCAAGCCTGAACCACCTGCCAAGCACAACGGAACAACCTGCCAGACACGCCAAAATCACCTGCGTGTTATGCCAGAACCACTTGGAGGACTCTCTGGGATGACCTGCCGGGCATGCCGGAACCACCTCTCAGACGTGCCAGAACCATGTGGCGGACAGTCCGGAATCACCTGTTGGGCATGCGCAACCACCTCTGAGACGTACCAGAAACACATGCTGTGCAGGCTGGAACCACCTACCAGACAGACCGGAGTCACCTTTCGGGCATGCCGGAACCACCTGTCCGATGTGCCAGAAACACGTGCTGGAGACGCCGGAAGCACCTGCCAAGCACGTTGGAACCACCTGCTCAACTCGCATGAACCACCTGCCGGACATGCCAAAATCACCTGCCGACTATGCCAGAACCACTTGGCGAACACTCCGGAATCACTTGCCGGGCATGCAGGAACCACCTCTCAGACATGCCAGAACCCCGTGCCAATGACCCCGGAAGCACCAGCCGAGCACGCCGGAACCACCTGCTCGACTCGCCAGAACCACCTGCCGATCACGCAGAAATCACCTGCCGGCTACGCCACAACAAGTTGGTGAAAACTTTGGAATCACCTACCAGGCTTGCTGGAACCACCTGCCGGTCATGACAAAATCACCTGCCGACTACGCCAGAACCGCTTGGCGGACACTGCGGAAACACCTGTCGGGCCGGCCGGAACCACATCTCAGACGTGCCAGAAACGTGTTCATGAGATGCCGGAACCACACCCCGAACACACGGATGCCACCTGCAAGAACCGCCTGAACCACCTGCTGAGCACGCCGGAACCACCTGCTCGACTCACCGGTACCACCTCCCTGACACGCCAAAATCACCTGCTGCATATGCCAGAACCACTTGGCGGACACTCCGCAATCATCTGTCGGACATGCCGGAACCAGCTCTCAGACACACCAGAACCAAGTGCCGGAGATGCCGGAAGCACCCGCCGAGCATGCCGGAGCCACCTGCTCGACTCGCCAGAAACACCTGCCGGACACGCCAAAATCACCTGCCGGGTATGCCAGAACCACCTGGCGGACACTATGGAATCACCTGCCACGCATGCCGGAACCACCTCTCAGACGTGCCGGAAGCACATGACAGACACGCCGGAAACACCTACCGGACAGACCGGAACCACCTGCGAAGAACGCCGGAGCCACCTGTTCGACTCGCTGGAACCACCTGCCGGACAGGCCAATATCAACTGCTGGCTATGCCAGAACCACCTGGGGGACAGTCCGGGATCACCTACCAGCCATGGCGGAACCACCTCTCAAACGTACCAGAACCACCAGCCGGAGAAGCTGGAAACACGTCCTGGACAGACTGGAACCACGTGACGGCCATGCCTGAACCACCTGCCGAGCACGGCGGAACCACCTGCCGGACACGCCAAAATCACCTGCGGGCTACGCCAGAACCACTTGGACGACTCTCCGAAATGACCTGCCTGGCATGTTGTAACCACCACTCAGACGTGCCAGCAGCACGTGGCGGACAGTCCGGAATCACCTGTTGGGCATACGCAACCACCTCTGAGACGTACCAGAACCACGTGCCGTGCACGCCGGAACCACCTACCGGACAGTCCGGAATCAACTTTTGGGCATGCCGGAACCACCAGTCAGATGTGCCAGAAACACGTGCCGGAGACGCCGGAAGCACCTGCCAAGCACGTTGGAACCACCTGCTCAACTCGCCTGAACCACCTGCCGGACATGCCAAAATCACCTGCCGACTATGCCAGAACCACTTGGCGAACACTCCGGAATCACTTGCCGGGCATGCAGGAACCACATCTCAGACATGCCAGAACCCCGTGCCAATGACCCCGGAAGCACCAGACGAGCACGCCGGAACCACCTGCTCGACTCGCAAGAACCACCTGCCGATCACGCATAAATCAACTGCCGGCTACGCCACATCCAGTTGGTGAACACTTCGGAATCACCTGCCAGGCTTGCTGGAACCACCTGCCGGTCATGCCAAAATCACCTGCCAACTACGCCAGTACCACTTGGCGGACACTGCGGAAACAGCTGTCGGGCCGGCCGGAACCACATCTCAGACGTGCCAGAACCATGTGCATGAGATGCTGGAACCACACCCCGAACAGATGGAAAACACCAGCCAGACACGTCTGAACAACCTGCTGAGCACGCCGGAGCCACCTGCTCGACTCGCCGGAGCCACCTACCTGACATGCCCAAATCACCAGCCGGGTATGCCAGAACCACTTGGCGGACACTCCGGAATCATCTGCCGGACATGCCGGAACCAGCTCTCAGACACACCAGAACCAAGTGCCGGAGACGCCGGAAGCACCTGCCGAGCATGCCGGAGCCACCTGCTCGACTCGCCAGAAACACCTGCCGGACACGCCAAAATCACCTGCCGGGTACGCCAGAACCACCTGGCGGACACTCCGAAATCACCTGTCGCGCATGCCGGAACCACCTCTCAGACGTGCCGGAAGCACGTGCCGGACACGCCGGAATCACCTACCGGACAGACCGGAACCACCTGCCGAGCACGCCGGAGCCACCTGTTCGACTCGCTGGAACCACCTGCCGGACAGGCCAATATCAACTGCTCGATATGCCAGAACCACCTGGGGGACGGTCCGGAATCATCTGCCAGCCATGGCGGAACCACCTCTCAGACGTACCAGAACCACCTGCTGGAGAAGCTGGAAACACGTCCTGGACAGTCTGGAAACACCTGCCGGCCAAGCCTGAACCACCTGCCAAGCACAACAGAACAACCTGCCAGACACGCCAAAATCACCTGCGTGTTATGCCAGAACCACTTGGAGGACTCTCTGGTATGACATGCCGGGCATGTCGGAACCACCTCTCAGACGTGCCAGAACCATGTGGCGGACAGTCCGGAATCACCTGTTGGGCATGCGCAACCACCTCTGAGACGTACCAGAACCACATGCCGTGCAGGCTGGAACCACCTACCGGACAGACCGGAATCACCTTTCGGGCATGCCGGAACACCTGTCAGATGTGCCAGAAACACGTGCCGGAGACGCTGGAAGCATCTGCCAAGCACGTTGGAACCACCTGCTCAACTCACCTGAACCACCTGCGGGACATGCCAAAATCACCTGCCGACTATGCCACAACCACTTGGCAAACACTCCGGAATCACTTTCCGGGCATGCAGGAACCACCTCTCAGACATGCCAGAACCCCGTGCCAATGACCCCGGAAGCACCAGCCGAGCACGCCGGAACCACCTGCTCGACTCGCCAGAACCACCTGCCGGACACGCCAAAATCACCTGCCCGCTACACCAGCACCACTTCGGGGACAAGCCGGAATCACGTGAGGGGCATGCCGGCACAGCCTCTCAGACTGAACCCCGTGCCGGACACCACAGAACCACCTGCCGGACAGACCGGAACCACCTGCCGGACACGCCGGAACCACGGGCTCGACCCGCCGGAACGACCGCTGGACATGCAAAATCACCTGCCGGCTACGCCGGAAACACTTGGCGAACAGTCCGGAATCACCTGCCGGGCATGCCGGAACCACCTCTCAGATATGCCAGAACCACGTGCCAATGACCCCGGAAGCACCTGCCGAGCACGCCGGAACCACCTGCTCGACTCGCCAGAACCCCCTGCCGGACACGCAAAAATCACCTGCCGGCTACGCCACAACCAGTTGGGGAACACTTCGGAATCACCTGCCGGGCTTGCTGGAACCACCTGCCGGTCATGCCAAAATCACCTGCCAACTACGCCAGTACCACTTGGCGGACACTGTGGAAACACCTGTCGGGCCGGCCGGAACCACATCTCAGACATGCCAGAACCATGTGCATGAGATGCTGGAACCACACCCCGAACAGACGGAAAACACTTGCCAGACCCGTCTGAACAACCTGCCGAGCACGCCGGAGCCACCTGCTCGACTCGCCGGAACCACCTACCTGACATGCCCAAATCACCAGCCGGGTATGCCAGAACCACTTGGCGGACACTCCGGAATCATCTGCCGGACATGCCGGAACCAGCTCTCAGACACACCAGAACCACGTGCCGGAGACGCCGGAAGCACCTGCCGAGCATGCCGGAGCCACCTGCTCGACTCGCCAGAAACACCTGCCGGACACGCCAAAATCACCTGCCGGGTACGCCAGAACCACCTGGCGGACACTCCGAAATCACCTGTCGCGCATGCCGGAACCACCTCTCAGACGTGCCGGAAGCACGTGCCGGACACGCCGGAATCACCTACCGGACAGACCGGAACCACCTGCCGAGCACGCCGGAGCCACTTGTTCGACTCGCTGGAACCACCTGCCGGACAGGCCAATATCAACTGCTGACTATGCCAGAACCACCTGGGGGACGGTCCGGAATCACCTGCCAGCCATGGCGGAACCACCTCTCAGACGTACCAGAACCACCTGCTGGAGAAGCTGGAAACACGTCCTGGACAGTCTGGAACCACCTGCCGGCCAAGCCCGAACCACCTGCCAAGCACAACGGAACAACCTGCCAGACACGCCAAAATCACCTGCCGACTATGCCAGAACCACTTGGCGAACACTCCGGAATCACTTGCCGGGCATGCAGGAACCACCGCTCAGACATGCCAGAACCCCATGCCAATGACCCCGGAAGCACCAGCCGAGCACGCCGGAACCACTTGCTCGACTCGCCAGAACCACCTGCCGATCACGCAAAAATCACCTGCCGGCTACGCCACAACAAGTTGGTGAACACTTTGGAATCACCTGCCAGGCTTGCTGGAACCACCTGCCGGTCATGACAAAATCACCTGCCGACTACGCCAGAACCGCTTGGCGGACACTGCGGAAACACCTGTCGGGCCGGCCGGAACCACATCTCAGACGTGCCAGAAACGTGTTCATGAGATGCCGGAACCACACCCCGAACACACGGATGCCACCTGCAAGAACCGCCTGAACCACCTGCTGAGCACGCCGGAACCACCTGCTCGACTCACCGGTACCACCTCCCTGACACGCCAAAATCACCTGCTGCGTATGCCAGAACCACTTGGCGGACACTCCGCAATCATCTGTCGGACATGCCGGAACCAGCTCTCAGACACACCAGAACCAAGTGCCGGAGATGCCTGAAGCACCCGCCGAGCATGCCGGAGCCACCTGCTCGACTCGCCAGAAACACCTGCCGGACACGCCAAAATCACCTGCCGGGTATGCCAGAACCACCTGGCGGACACTACAGAATCACCTGCCGTGCATGCCGGAACCACCTCTCAGACGTGCCGGAAGCACGTGCCAGACACGCCGGAAACACCTACCGGACAGACCGGAACCACCTGCCAAGAACGCCGGAGATACCTGTTCAACTCGCTGGAACCACATGCCGGACAGGCCAATATCAACTGCCGGCCATGCCAGAACCACCTGGGGGACAGTCCGGGATCACCTGCCAGCCATGGCGGAACCACCTCTCAGACGTACCAGAACCACCTGCCGGAGAAGCTGGAAACACGTCCTGGACAGACTGGAACCACGTGACGGCCATGCCTGAACCACCTGCCGAGCACGGCGGAACCACCTGCCGGACACGCCAAAATCACCTGCGGGCTACGCCAGAACCACTTGGACGACTCTCCGAAATGAGCTGCCGGGCATGTTGGAACCACCTCTCAGACGGGCCAGAAGCACGTGGCGGACAGTCCGGAATCACCAGTTGGGCATACGCAACCACCTCTGAGACGTACCAGAACCACGTGCCGTGCACGCCGGAACCACCTACTGGACAGACCGGAATCAATTTTTGGGCATGCCGGAACCACCAGTCAGATGTGCCAGAAACACGTGCCCGAGACGCCTGAAGCACCTGCCGAGCACGTCGCAACCACCTGCTCAACTCGCCTGAACCACGTGCCGGACACACCAAAATCACCTGCCCGCTACACCAGCACCACTTCGGGGACAAGCCGGAATCACGTGAGGGGCATGCCGGCACAGCCTCTCAGACTAAACCTCGTGCCGGACACCACAGAACCACCTGCCGGACAGACCGGAACCACCTGCTGGACACGCCGGAACCACCGGCTCGACCCGCCGGAACGACCGCTGGACATGCAAAATCACCTGCCGGCTACGCCGGAAACCCTTGGCGAACACTCCGGAATCACCTGCCGGGCATGCCGGAACCACGTCTCAGATATGCCAGAACCACGTGCCAATGACCCCGGAAGCACCTGCCGAGCACGCCGGAACCACCTGCTCGACTCGCCAGAACCACCTGACGGACACGCAAAAATCACCTGCCGGCTACGCCACAACCAGTTGGGAAACACTTTGGAATCACCTGCCGGGCTTGCTGCAACCACCTGCCGGTCATGCCAAAATCACCTGCCAACTACACCAGTACCACTTGGCGGACACTGTGGAAACACCTGTCAGGCCGGCCAGAACCACATCTCAGACGTGCCAGAAACATGTGCATGAGATGCTGGAACCACACCCCGAACAGACGGAAAACACCTGCCAGACCCGTCTGAACAACCTGCCGAGCACGCCGGAGCCACCTGCTCGACTCGCCGGAACCACCTACCTGACATGCCCAAATCACCAGCCGGGTATGCCAGAACCACTTGGCGGACACTCCGGAATCATCTGCCGGACATGCCGGAACCAGCTCTCAGACACACCAGAACCACGTGCCGGAGACGCCGGAAGCACCTGCCGAGCATGCCGGAGCCACCTGCTCGACTCGCCAGAAAAACCTGCCGGACACGCCAAAATGAACTGCGGGGTACGCCAGAACCACCATGCGGACACTCCGAAATCACCTGTCGCGCATGCCGGAACCACCTCTCAGACGTGCCGGAAGCACGTGCCGGACACGCCGGAATCACCTACCGGACAGACCGGAACCACCTGCCGAGCATGCCGGAGCCACCTGTTCGACTCGCTGGAACCACCTGCCGGACAGGCCAATATCAACTGCTGGCTATGCCAGAACCACCTGGGGGACGGTCCGGAATCGCCTGCCAGCCATGGCGGAACCACCTCTCAGACGTACCAGAACCACCTGCCGGAGAAGCTGGAAACACGTCCCGGACAGTCTGGAACCACCTGCCGGCCAAGCCTGAACCACCTGCAAAGCACAACGGAACAACCTGCCAGACACGCCAAAATCACCTGCGTGTTATGCCAGAACCACTTGGAGGACTCTCTGGGATGACCTGCCGGGCATGCCGGAACCACCTCTCAGACGTGCCAGAACCATGTGGCGGACAGTCCGGAATCACCTGTTGGGCATGCGCAGCCACCTCTGAGACATACCAGAACCACATGCCGTGCAGGCTGGAACCACCTACCGGACGGACCGGAATCACCTTTCGGGCATGCCGGAACCACCTGTCAGATGTGCCAGAAACACGTGCCGGAGACGCCGGAAGCACCTGCCAAGCACGTTGGAACCACCTGCTCAACTCGCCTGAACCACCTGCCGGACATGCCAAAATCACCTGCCGACTATGCCAGAACCACTTGGCGAACACTCCGGAATCACTTGCCGGGCATGCAGGAACCACCTCTCAGACATGCCAGAACCCCGAGCCAATGACCCCGGAAGTACCAGCTGAGCACGCCGGAACCACCTGCTCGACTCGCCAGAAACACCTGCCGGACACGCCAAAATCACCTGCCGGGTACGCCAGAACCACCTGGCGGACACTCCGAAATCACCTGTCGCGCATGCCGGAACCACCTCTCAGACGTGCCGGAAGCACGTGCCAGACACGCCGGAATCACCTACCGGACAGACCGGAACCACCTGCCGAGCATGCCGGAGCCACCTGTTCGACTCGCTGGAACCACCTGCCGGACAGGCCAATATCAACTGCTGGCTATGCCAGAACCACCTGGGGGACGGTCCAGAATCGCCTGCCAGCCATGCCGGAACCACCTCTCAGAAGTACCAGAACCACCTGCCGGAGAAGGTGGAAACACGTCCTGGACAGTCTGGAACCACCTGCCGGCCAAGCCTGAACCACCTGCCAAGCACAACGGAACAACCTGCCAGACACGCCAAAATCACCTGCGTGTTATGCCAGAACCACTTGGAGGACACTCTGGGATGACCTGCCGGGCATGCCGGAACCACCTCTCAGACGTGCCAGAACCATGTGGCGGACAGTCTGGAATCACCTGTTGGGAATGCGCAGCCACCTCTGAGACGTACCAGAACCACATGCCGTGCAGGCTGGAACCACCTACCGGACAGACCGGAATCACCTTTCGGGCATGCCGGAACCACCTGTCAGATGTGCCAGAAACACGGGCCGGAGACGCCGGAAGCACCAGCCAAGCACGTTGGAACCACCTGCTCAACTCGCCTGAACCACCTGTCGGACATGCCAAAATCACCTGCCGACTATGCCAGAACCACTTGGCGAACACTCTGGAATCACTTGCCGGGCATGCAGGAACCACCTCTCAGACATGCCAGAACCCCGTGCCAATGACCCCGGAAGCACCAGCCGAGCACGCCGGAACCACCTGCTCGACTCGCCAGAACCACCTGCCGATCACGCAAAAATCACCTGCCGGCTACGCCACAACCAGTTGGTGAACACTTTGGAATCACCTGCCAGGCTTGCTGGAACCACCTGCCGGTCATACCAAAATCACCTGCCAACTACGCCAGAACCGCTTGGCGGACACTGCGGAAACACCTGTCAGGCCGGCTGGAACCACATCTCAGACGTGCCAGAAACGTGTTCATGAGATGCTGGAACCACACCCCGAACAGACGGATACCACCTGCCAGAACCGCCTGAACCACGTGCTGAGCACGCCGGAACCACCTGCTCGACTCACCGGTACCACCTCCCTGACATGCCAAAATCACCTGCTGGGTATGCCAGAACCACTTGGCGGACACTCCGGAATCATCTGCCGGACATGCCGGAACCAGCTCTCAGACACACCAGAACCAAGTGCCGGAGACGCCGGAAGCACCTGCCGAGCATGCCGGAGCCACCTGCTCGACTCGCCAGAAACACCTGCCGGACACGCCAAAATCACCTGCCGGGTATGCCAGAACCATCTGGCGGACACTACGGAATCACCTGCCGCGCATGCCGGAACCACCTCTCAGACGTGCCGGAAGCACGTGCCAGACACGCCGGAAACACCTACCGGACAGACCGGAACCACCTGCCAAGAACGTCGGAGCCACCTGTTCGACTCGCTGGAACCACCTGCCGGACAGGCCAATATCAACTGCTGGCTATGCCAGAACCACCTGGGGGACAGTCCGGGATCGCCTGCCAGCCATGGCGGAACCACCTCTCAGACGTACCAGAACCACCTGCCGGAGAAGCTGGAAACACGTCCTGGACAGACTGGAACCACGTGACGGCCATGCCTGAACCACCTGCCGAGCACGGCGGAACCACCTGCCGGACACGCCAAAATCTCCTGCGGGCTACGCCAGAACCACTTGGACGACTCTCCGAAATGACCTGCCGGGCATGTTGGAACCACCTCTCAGACGTGCCAGAAGCACCTGGCGGACAGTCCGGAATCACCTGTTGGGCATACGCAACCACCTCTGACAGGTACCAGAACCACGTGCCGTGCACGCCGGAACCACCTACCGGACAGACCGGAATCCACTTTTGGGCATGCCGGAACCACCACTCAGACGTGCCAGAAACACGTGCCGGAGACGCCGGAAGCACCTGCCGAGCACGTCGCAACCACCTGCTCAACTCGCCTGAACCACCTGCCGGACACGCCAAAATCACCTGCCCGCTACACCAGCACCACTTCGGGGACAAGCCGGAATCACGTGAGGGGCATGCCGGCACAGCCTCTCAGACTGAACCTCGTGCAGGACACCACAGAACCACCTGCCGGACAGACCGGAACCACCTGCCGGACACGCCGGAACCACCGGCTCGACCCGCCGGAACGACCGCTGGACATGCAAAATCACCTGCCGGCTACGCCGGAAACACTTGGCGAACACTCCGGAATCACCTGCCGGGCATGCCGGAACCACCTCTCAGATATGCCAGAACCACGTGCCAATGACCCCGGAAGCACCTGCCGAGCACGCCGGAACCACCTGCTCGACTCGCCAGAACCACCTGCCGGACACGCAAAAATCACCTGCCGGCTACGCCACAACCAGTTGGGGAACACTTCGGAATCACCTGCCGGGCTTGCTGGAACCACCTGCCGGTCATGCCAAAATCACCTGCCAACTACGCCAGTACCACTTGGCGGACACTGTGGAAACACCTGTCGGGCCGGCCGGAACCACATCTCAGACGTGCCAGAACCATGTGCATGAGATGCTGGAACCACACCCCGAACAGACGGAAAACACCTGCCAGACCCGTCTGAACAACCTGCCGAGCACGCCGGAGCCACCTGCTCGACTCGCCGGAACCACCTACCTGACATGCCCAAATCACCAGCCGGGTATGCCAGAACCACTTGGCGGACACTCCGGAATCATCTGCCGGACATGCCGGAACCAGCTCTCAGACACACCAGAACCACGTGCCGGAGACGCCGGAAGCACCTGCCGAGCATGCCGGAGCCACCTGCTCGACTCGCCAGAAACACCTGCCGGACACGCCAAAATCACCTGCGGGGTACGCCAGAACCACCTGGCGGACACTCCGAAATCACCTGTCGCGCATGCCGGAACCACCTCTCAGACGTGCCGGAAGCACGTGCCGGACACGCCGGAATCACCTACCGGACAGACCGGAACCACCTGCCGAGCACGCCGGAGCCACCTGTTCGACTCGCTGGAACCACCTGCCGGACAGGCCAATATCAACTGCTGGCTATGCCAGAACCACCTGGGGGACGGTCCGGAATCACCTGCCAGCCATGGCGGAACCACCTCTCAGACGTACCAGAACCACCTGCCGGAGAAGCTGGAAACACGTCCTGGACAGACTGGAACCACGTGACGGCCATGCCTGAACCACCTGCCGAGCACGGCGGAACCACCTGCCGGACACGCCAAAATCACCTGCGGGCTACGCCAGAACCACTTGGGCGACTCTCCGAAATGACCTGCCGGGCATGTTGGAACCACCTCTCAGACGTGCCAGAAGCACGTGGCGGACAGTCCGGAATCACCTGTTGGGCATACGCAACCACCTCTGACACGTACCAGAACCACGTGCCGTGCACGCCGGAACCACCTACCGGACAGACCGGAATCAACTTTTGGGCATGCCGCAACCACCAGTCAGATGTGCCAGAAACACGTGCCGGAGACGCCGGAAGCACCTGCCGAGCACGTCGCAACCACCTGCTCAACTCGCCTGGACCACCTGCCGGACACGCCAAAATCACCTGCCCGCTACACCAGCAGCACTTCGGGGACAAGCCGGAATCACGTGAGTGGAATGCCGGCACAGACTCTCCGACTGAACCTCGTGCCGGACACCACAGAACCACCTGCCGGACAGACCGGAACCACCTGCCGGACACGCCGGAACCACCGGCTCGACCCGCCGGAACGACCGCTGGACATGCAAAATCACCTGCCGGCTACGCCGGAAACAGTTGGCGAACACCTGGCGGACACTCCGAAATCACCTGTCGCACATGCCGGAACCACCTCTCAGACGTGCCGGAAGCACGTGCCGGACACGCCGGAATCACCTACCGGACAGACCGGAACCACCTGCCGAGCACGCCGGAGCCACCTGTTCGACTCGCTGGAACCACCTGCCGGACAGGCCAATATCAACTGCTGGCTATGCCAGAACCACCTGGGGGACGGTCCGGAATCGACTGCCAGCCATGGCGGAACCACCTCTCAGACGTACCAGAACCACCTGCCGGAGAAGCTGGAAACACGTCCTGGACAGTCTGGAACCACCTGCCGACCAAGCCTGAACCACCTGCCAAGCACAACGGAACAACCTGCCAGACACGCCGAAATCACCTGCGTGTTACGCCAGAACCACTTGGAGGACTCTCTGGGATGACCTGCCGGGCATGCCGGAACCACCTCTCAGACGTGCCGGAACCATGTGGCGGACAGTCCGGAATCACCTGTTGGGCATGCGCAACCACCTCTGAGACGTACCAGAACCACATGCCGTGCAGGCTGGAACCACCTACCGGACAGACCGGAATCACCTTTCGGGCATGCCGGAACCACCTGTCAGATGTGCCAGAAACACGTGCCGGAGACGCCGGAAGCACCTGCCAAGCACGTTGGAACCACCTGCTCAACTCGCCTGAACCACCTGCCGGACATGCCAAAATCACCTGCCGACTATGCCAGAACCACTTGGCGAACACTCCGGAATCACTTGCCGGGCATGCAGGAACCACCTCTCAGACATGCCAGAACCCCGTGCCAATGACCCCGGAAGCACCTGCCGAGCACGCCGGAACCACCTGCTCGACTCGCCAGAACCACCTGCTGGACACGCAAAAATCACCTGCCGGCTACGCCACAACCAGTTGGGGTACACTTCGGAATCACCTGCCGGGCTTGCTGGAACCACCTGCCGGTCATGCCAAAATCACCTGCCAACTACGCCAGAACCGCTTGGCGGACACTGCGGAAACACCTGTCGGGCCGGCTGGAATCACATCTCAGACGTGCCAGAAACGTGTTCATGAGATGCTGGAACCACAGCCCGAACAGACGGATACCACCTGCAAGACCCGTCTGAACAACCGGCCAAGCTCGCCGGAGCCACCTGCTCGACTCGCCGGAACCACCTACCTGACATGCCCAAATCACCAGCCGGGTATGCCAAAACCACTTGGCGGACACTCCGGAATCATCTGCCGGACATGCCGGAACCAGCTCTCAGACACACCAGAACCAAGTGCCGGAGACGCCGGAAGCACCTGCCGAGCATGCCGGAGCCACCTGCTCGACTCGCCAGAAACACCTGCCGGACACGCCAAAATCACCTGCCGGGTATGCCACAACCACCTGGCGGACACTACAGAATCACCTGCCGCGGATGCCGGAACCACCTCTCAGACGTGCCGGAAGCACGTGCCAGACACGCCGGAAACACCTACCTGACAGACCGGAGCCACCTGCCAAGAATGCCGGAGCCACCTGTTCGACTCGCTGGAACCACCTGCCGGACAGGACAATATCAACTGCTGGCTATGCCAGAACCACCTGGGGGACAGTCCGGGATCACCTGCCAGCCATGGCGGAACCACCTCTCAGACGTACCAGAACCACCTGCCGGAGAAGCTAGAAACACGTCCTGGACAGACTGGAACCACGTGACGGCCATGCCTGAACCACCTGCCGAGCACGGCGGAACCACCTGCCGGACACACCAAAATCACCTGCGGGCTACGCCAGAACCACTTGGACGACTCTCCGAAATGACCTGCCGGGCATGTTGGAACCACCTCTCAGACGTGCCAGAAGCACGTGGCGGACAGTCCGGAATCACCTGTTGGGCATACGCAACCACCTCTGACACGTACCAGAACCACGTGCCGTGCACGCCGGAACCACCTACCGGACAGACCGGAATCAACTTTTGGGCATGCCGGAACCACCAGTCAGATGTGCCAGAAACACGTGCCGGAGATGCCGGAAGCACCTGCCGAGCACGTCGCAACCACCTGCTCAACTCGCCTGAACCACCTGCCGGACACGCCAAAATCACCTGCCCGCTACACCAGCACCACTTCGGGGACAAGCCGGAATCACGTGAGGGGCATGCCGGCACAGCCTCTCAGACTGAACCTCGTGCCGGACACCACAGAACCACCTGCCGGACAGACCGGAACCACCTGCCGGACACGCCGGAACCACCGGCTCGACCCGCCGGAACGACCGCTGGACATGCAAAATCACCTGCCGGCTACGCCGGAAACAGTTGGCGAACACCTGGCGGACACTCCGAAATCACCTGTCGCGCATGCCGGAACCACCTCTCAGACGTGCCGGAAGCACGTGCCGGACACGCCGGAATCACCTACCGGACAGACCGGAACCACCTGCCGAGCACGCCGGAGCCACCTGTTCGACTCGCTGGAACCACCTGCCGGACAGGCCAATATCAACTGCTGGCTATGCCAGAACCACCTGGGGGACGGTCCGGAATCGACTGCCAGCCATGGCGGAACCACCTCTCAGACGTACCAGAACCACCTGCCGGAGAAGCAGGAAACACGTCCTGGACAGTCTGGAACCACCTGCCGACCAAGCCTGAACCACCTGCCAAGCACAACGGAACAACCTGCCAGACACGCCAAAATCACCTGCGTGTTATGCCAGAACCACTTGGAGGACTCTCTGGGATGACCTGCCGGGCATGCCGGAACCACCTCTCAGACGTGCCAGAACCATGTGGCGGACAGTCCGGAATCACCTGTTGGGCATGCGCAACCACCTCTGAGACGTACCAGAACCACATGCCGTGCAGGCTGGAACCACCTACCGGACAGACCGGAATCACCTTTCGGGCATGCCGGAACCACCTGTCAGATGTGCCAGAAACACGTGCCGGAGACGCCGGAAGCACCTGCCAAGCACGTTGGAACCACCTGCTCAACTCGCCTGAACCACCTGCCGGACATGCCAAAATCACCTGCCGACTATGCCAGAACCACTTGGCGAACACTCCGGAATCACTTGCCGGGCATGCAGGAACCACCTCTCAGACATGCCAGAACCCCGTGCCAATGACCCCGGAAGCACCAGCCGAGCACGCCGGAACCACCTGCTCGACTCGCCAGAACCACCTGCCGGATCACGCAAAAATCACCTGCCGGCTACGCCACAACCAGTTGGTGAACACTTTGGAATCACCTGCCGGGCTTGCTGGAACCACCTGCCGGTCATGCCAAAATCACCTGCCAACTACGCCAGAACCGCTTGGCGGACACTGCGGAAACACCTGTCGGGCCGGCTGGAACCACATCTCAGACGTGCCAGAAACGTGTTCATGAGATGCTGGAACCACACCCCGAACAGACGGATACCACCTGCAAGACCCGTCTGAACAACCGGCCGAGCACGCCGGAGCCACCTGCTCGACTCGCCGGAACCACCTACCTGACATGCCCAAATCACCAGCCGGGTATGCCAGAACCACTTGGCGGACACTCCGGAATCATCTGCCGGACATGCCGGAACCAGCTCTCAGACACACCAGAACCAAGTGCCGGAGACGCCGGAAGCACCTGCCGAGCATGCCGGAGCCACCTGCTCGACTCGCCAGAAACACCTGCCGGACACGCCAAAATCACCTGCCGGGTATGCCACAACCACCTGGCGGACACTACGGAATCACCTGCCGCGCATGCCGGAACCACCTCTCAGACGTGCCGGAAGCACGTGCCAGACACGCCGGAAACACCTACCGGACAGACCGGAACCACCTGCCAAGAACGCCGGAGCCACCTGTTCGACTCGCTGGAACCACCTGCCGGACAGGCCAATATCAACTGCTGGCTATGCCAGAACCACCTGGGGGACAGTCCGGGATCACCTGCCAGCCATGGCGGAACCACCTCTCAGACGTACCAGAACCACCTGCCGGAGAAGCTGGAAACACGTCCTGGACAGACTGGAACCACGTGACGGCCATGCCTGAACCACCTGCCGAGCACGGCGGAACCACCTGCCGGACACGCCAAAATCACCTGCGGGCTACGCCAGAACCACTTGGACGACTCTCCGAAATGACCTGCCGGGCATGTTGGAACCACCTCTCAGACGTGCCAGAAGCACGTGGCGGACAGTCCGGAATCACCTGTTGGGCATACGCAACCACCTCTGACACGTACCAGAACCACGTGCCGTGCACGCCGGAACCACCTACCGGACAGACCGGAATCAACTTTTGGGCATGCCGGAACCACCAGTCAGATGTGCCAGAAACACGTGCCGGAGACGCCGGAAGCACCTGCCGAGCACGTCGCAACCACCTGCTCAACTCGCCTGAACCACCTGCCGGACACGCCAAAATCACCTGCCCGCTACACCAGCACCACTTCGGGGACAAGCCGGAATCACGTGAGGGGCATGCCGGCACAGCCTCTCAGACTGAACCTCGTGCCGGACACCACAGAACCACCTGCCGGACAGACCGGAACCACCTGCCGGACACGCCGGAACCACCGGCTCGACCCGCCGGAACGACCGCTGGACATGCAAAATCACCTGTCGGCTACGCCGGAAACACTTGGCGAACACTCCGGAATCACCTGCCGGGCATGCCGGAACCACGTCTCAGATATGCCAGAACCACGTGCCAATGACCCCGGAAGCACCTGCCGAGCACGCCGGAACCACCTGCTCAACTCGCCTGAACCACCTGCCGGACATGCCAAAATCACCTGCCGACTATGCCAGAACCACTTGGCAAACACTCCGGAATCACTTGCCGGGCATGCAGGAACCACCTCTCAGACATGCCAGAACCCCGTGCCAATGACCCCGGAAGCACCAGCCGAGCACGCCGGAACCACCTGCTCGACTCGCCAGAACCACCTGCCGATCACGCAAAAATCACCTGCCGGCTACGCCACAACCAGTTGGTGAACACTTTGGAATCACCTGCCAGGCTTGCTGGAACCACCTGCCAGTCATGCCAAAATCACCTGCCAACTACGCCAGAACCGCTTGGCGGACACTGCGGAAACACCTGTCGGGCCGGCTGGAACCACATCTCAGACGTGCCAGAAACGTGTTCATGAGATGCTGGAACCACACCCCGGACAGACGGATACCACCTGCCAGAACCGCCTGAACCACCTGCTGAGCACGCCGGAACCACCTGCTCGACTCACCGGTACCACCTCCCTGACACGCCAAAATCACCTGCTGGGGATGCCAGAACCACTTGGCGGACACTCCGGAATCATCTGCCGGACATGCCGGAACCAGCTCTCAGACACACCAGAACCACGTGCCGGAGACGCCGGAAGCACCTGCCGAGCATGCCGGAGCCACCTGCTCGACTCGCCAGAAACACCTGCCGGACACGCCAAAATCACCTGCCGGGTATGCCAGAACCACCTGGCGGACACTACGGAATCACCTGCCGCGCATGCCGGAACCACCACTCAGACGTGCCGGAAGCACATGCCGGACACGCCGGAAACACCTACCGGACAGACCGGAACCACCTGCCAAGAACGCCGGAGCCACCTGTTCGACTCGCTGGAACCACCTGCCGGACAGGCCAATATCAACTGCTGGCTATGCCAGAACCACCTGGGGGACAGTCCGGGATCACCTGCCAGCCATGGCGGAACCACCTCTCAGACGTACCAGAACCACCTGCCGGAGAAGCTGGAAACACGTCCTGGACAGACTGGAACCACGTGACGGCCATGCCTGAACCACCTGCCGAGCACGGCGGAACCACCTGCCGGACACGCCAAAATCACCTGCGGGCTACGCCAGAACCACTTGGACGACTCTCCGAAATGACCTGACGGGCATGTTGGAACCACCTCTCAGACGTGCCAGAAGCACGTGGCGGACAGTCCGGAATCACCTGTTGGGCATACGCAACCACCTCTGAGACGTACCAGAACCACGTGCCGTGCACGCCGGAACCACCTACAGGACAGACCGGAATCAACTTTTGGGCATGCCGGAACCACCAGTCAGATGTGCCAGAAACACGTGCCGGAGACGCCGGAAGCACCTGCCGAGCACGTCGCAACCACCTGCTCAACTCGCCTGAACCACCTGCCGGACACGCCAAAATCACCTGCCGGCTACGCCACAACCAGTTGGGGAACACTTCGGAATCACCTGCCGGGCTTGCTGGAACCACCTGCCGGTCATGCCAAAATCACCTGCCAACTACGCCAGTACCACTTGGCGGACACTGTGGAAACACCTGTCGGGCCGGCCGGAACCACATCTCAGACGTGCCAGAACCATGTGCATGAGATGCTGGAACCACACCCCGAACAGACGGAAAACACCTGCCAGACCCGTCTGAACAACGTGCCGAGCACGCCGGAGCCACCTGCTCGACTCGCCGGAACCACCTACCTGACATGCCCAAATCACCAGCCGGGTATGCCGGAACCACTTGGCGGACACTCCGGAATCATCTGCCGGACATGCCGGAACCAGCTCTCAGACACACCAGAACCACGTGCCGGAGACGCCGGAAGCACCTGCGGAGCATGCCGGAGCCACCTGCTCGACTCGCCAGAAACGCCTGCCGGACACGCCAAAATCACCTGCCGGGTACGCCAGAACCACCTGGCGGACACTCCGAAATCACCTGTCGCGCATGCCGGAACCACCTCTCAGACGTGCCGGAAGCACGTGCCGGACACGCCGGAATCACCTACCGGACAGACCGGAACCACCTGCCGAGCACGCCGGAGCCACCTGTTCGACTCGCTGGAACCACCTGCCGGACAGGCCGATATCAACTGCTGGCTATGCCAGAACCACCTGGGGGACGGTCCGGAATCAACTGCCAGCCATGGCGGAACCACCTCTCAGACGTACCAGAACCACCTGTCGGAGAAGCTGGAAACACGTCCTGGACAGTCTGGAACCACCTGCCGGCCAAGCCTGAACCACTTGCCAAGCACAACGGAACAACCTGCCAGACACGCCAAAATCACCTGCGTGTTATGCCAGAACCACTTGGAGGACTCTCTGGGATGACCTGCCGGGCATGCCGGAACCACCTCTCAGACTTGCCAGAACCATGTGGCGGACAGTCCGCAATCACCTGTTGGGCATGCGCAACCACCTCTGAGACGTACCAGAACCACATGCCGTGCAGGCTGGAACCACCTACCGGACAGACCGGAATCACCTTTCGGGCATGCCGGAACCACCTGTCAGATGTGCCAGAAACACGTGCCGGAGACGCCGGAAGTACCTGCCAAGCACGTTGGAACCACCGTCTCAACTCGCCTGAACCACCTGCCGGACATGCCAAAATCACCTGCCGACTATGCCAGAACCACTTGGCGAACACTCCGGAATCACTTGCCGGGCATGCAGGAACCACCTCTCAGACATGCCAGAACCCCGTGCCAATGACCCCGGAAGCACCAGCCGAGCACGCCGGAACCACCTGCTCGACTCACCAGAACCACCTGCCGATCACGCAAAAATCACCTGCCGGCTACGCCACAACCAGTTGGTGAACACTTTGGAATCACCTGCCAGGCTTGCTGGAACCACCTGACAGTCATGCCAAAATCACCTGCCAACTACGCCAGAACTGCTTGGCGGACACTGCGGAAACACCTGTCGGGCCGGCTGGAACCACATCTCGGACGTGCCAGAAACGTGTTCGTGAGATGCTGGAACCACACCCCGAACAGACGGATACCACCTGCCAGAACCGCCTGAACCACCTGCTGAGCACGCCGGAACCACCTGCTCGACTCACCGGTACCACCTCCCTGACACGCCAAAATCACCTGCTGGGTATGCCAGAACCACTTGGCGGACACTCCGGAATCATCTGCCGGACATGCCGGAACCAGCTCTCAGACACACCAGAACCAAGTGCCGGAGACGCCGGAAGCACCTGCCGAGCATGCCACAGCCACCTGCTCGACTCGCCAGAAACACCTGCCGGACACGCCAAAATCACCTGCCGGGTATGCCAGAATCACCTGGCGGACACTCCGGAATCACCTGTTGGGCATACGCAACCACCTCTGACACGTACCACAACCACGTGCCGTGCACGCCGGAACCACCTACCGGACAGACCGGAATCAACTTTTGGGCATGCCGGAACCACCAGTCAGATGTGCCAGAAACACGTGCCGGAGACGCCGGAAGCACCTGCCGAGCACGTCGTAACCACCTGCTCAACTCGCCTCAACCACCTGCCGGACACGCCAAAATCACCTGCCCGCTACACCAGCACCACTTCGGGGACAAGCCGGAATCACGTGAGGGGCATGCCGGCACAGCCTCTCAGACTGAACCTCGTGCCGGACACCACAGAACCACCTGCCGGACAGACCGGAACCACCTGCCGGACACGCCGGAACCACCGGCTCGACCCGCCGGAACGACCGCTGGACATGCAAAATCACCTGCCGGCCACGCCGGAAACACTTGGCAAACACTCCGGAATCACCTGCCGGGCATGCCGGAACCACCTCTCAGATATGCCAGAACCACGTGCCAATGACCCCGGAAGCACCTGCCGAGCACGCCGGAACCACCTGCTCGACTCGCCAGAACCACCTGCCGGACACGCAAAAATCATCTGCCGGCTACGCCACAACCAGTTGGGGAACACTTCGGAATCACCTGCCGGGATTGCTGGAACCACCTGCCGCTCATGCCAAAATCCCCTGCCAACTACGCCAGTACCACTTGGCGGACACTGTGGAAACACCTGTCGGGCCGGCCGGAACCACATCTCAGACTAGCCAGAACCATGTGCATGAGATGCTGGAACCACACCCCGAACAGACGGAAAACACCTGCCAGACCCGTCTGAACAACCTGCCGAGCACGCCGGAGCCACCTGCTCGACTCGCCAGAACCACCTGCCTGACACGCCGAAATCACCAGCCGGCTATGCCAGAACCACTTGGCGGACACTCCGGAATCATCTGCCGGACATGCCAGAACCAGCTCTCAGACACACCAGAACCACGTGCCGGAGACGCCGGAAGCACCTGCCGAGCATGCCGCAGCCACCTGCTCAACTCGCCAGAAACACCTGCCGGACACGCCAAAATCACCTGCGGGGTACGCCAGAACCACCTGGCGGACACTCCGAAATCACCTGTCGCGCATGCCGGAACCACCTCTCAGACGTGCCGGAAGCACGTGCCGGACACGCCGGAATCACCTACCGGACGGACCGGAACCACCTGCCGAGCACGCCGGAGCCACCTGTTCGACTCGCTGGAACCACCTGCCGGACAGGCCAATATCAACTGCTGGCTATGCCAGAACCACCTGGGGGACGGTCCGGAATCGCCTGCCAGCCATGGCGGAACCACCTCTCAGACGTACCAGAACCACCTGCCGGAGAAGCTGGAAACACGTCCTGGACAGTCTGGAACCACCTGCCGGCCAAGCCTGAACCACCTGCCAAGCACAACGGAACAACCTGCCAGACACGCCAAAATCACCTGCGTGTTAGGCCAGAACCACTTGGAGGACTCTCTGGGATGACCTGCCGGGCATGCCGGAACCACCTCTCAGACGTGCCAGAACCATGTGGCGGACAGTCCGGAATCACCTGTTGGGCATGCGCAACCACCTCTGAGACGTACCAGAACCACATGCCGTGCAGGCTGGAACCACCTACCGGACAGACCGGAATCACCTTTCGGGCATGCTGGAACCACCTGTCAGATGTGCCAGAAACACGTGCCGGAGACGCCGGAAGCACCTGCCAAGCACGTTGGAACCACCTGCTCAACTCGCCTGAACCACCTGCCGGACATGCCAAAATCACCTGCCGAGTATGCCAGAAGTACTTGGCGAACACTCCGGAATCACTTGCCGGGCATGCAGGAACCACCTCTCAGACATGCCAGAACCCCGAGCCAATGACCCCGGAAGCACCAGCCGAGCACGCCGGAACCACCTGCTCGACTCGCCAGAACCACCTGCCGATCACGAAAAAATCACCTGCCGGCTACGCCACAACCAGTTGGTGAACACTTTGGAATCACCTGCCAGGCTTGCTGGAACCACCTGCCAGTCATGCCAAAATCACCTGCCAACTACGCCAGAACCGTTTGGCGGACACTGCAGAAACACCTGTCGGGCCGGCTACAACCACATCTCAGACGTGCCAGAAACGTGTTCATGAGATGCTGGAACCACACCCGAACAGACAGATACCACCTGCCAGAACCGCCCGAACCACCTGCTGAGCACGCCGGAACCACCTGCTCGACTCACCGGTACCACCTCCCTGACACGCCAAAATCACCTGCTGGGTATGCCAGAACCACTTGGCGGACACTCCGGAATCATCTGCCGGACATGCCGGAACCAGCTCTCAGACACACCAGAACCCCGTGCCGGAGACGCCGGAAGCACCTGCCGAGCATGCCGGAGCCACCTGCTCGACTCGCCAGAAACCCCTGCCGGACACGCCAAAATCACCTGCCGGGTACGCCAGTACCACTTGGCAGACACTGTGGAAACACCTGTCGGGCCGGCCGGAACCACATCTCAGACGTGCCAGAACCATGTGCATGAGATGCTGGAACCACACCCCGAACAGACGGAAAACACCTGCCAGTCCCGTCTGAACAACCTGCCGAGCACGCCGGAGCCACCTGCTCGACTCGCCAGAAACACCTGCCGGACACGCCAAAATCACCTGCCGGGTACGCCAGAACCACCTGGCGGACACTCCGAAATCACCTGTCGCGCATGCCGGAACCACCTCTCAGACGTGCCGGAAGCACGTGCCAGACACGCCGGAATCACCTACCGGACAGACCGGAACCACCTGCCAAGAACGCCGGAGCCACCTGTTCGACTCGCTGGAACCACCTGCCGGACAGGCCGATATCAACTGCTGGTTATGCCAGAACCACCTGGGGGACGGTCCGGAATCGCCTGCCAGCCATGGCAGAACCACCTCTCAGACGTACCAGAACCACCTGCCGGAGAAGCTGGAAACACGTCCTGGTCAGTCTGGAACCACCTGCCGGCCAAGCCTGAACCACCTGCCATGCACAACGGAACAACCTGCCAGACACGCCAAAATCACCTGCGGGCTACGCCAGAACCACTTGGAGGACTCTCCGAAATGACCTGCCGGGCATGTCGGAACCACCTCTCAGACGTGCCAGAACCACGTGGCGGACAGTCCGGAATCACCTGTTGGGCATACGCAACCACCTCTGAGACGTACCAGAACCACATGCTGTGCAGGCTGGAACCACCTACCGGACAGACAGGAATCACCTCTTGGGCATGCCGGAACCACCAGTCAGATGTGCCAGAAACACGTGCCGGAGACGCCGGAAGCACCTGCCCGCTACACCAGCACCACTTCGGGGACAATCCGGAATCACGTGAGGGGCATGCCGGCACAGCCTCTTAGACTGAACCTCGTGCCGGACACCACAGAACCACCTGCCGGACAGACCGGAACCACCTGTCGGACATGCCGGAACCACCGGCTCGACCCGCCGGAACGTCCGCTGGACATGCAAAATCACCTGCCGGCTATGCCGGAAACACTTGGCGAACACTCCGGAATCACCTGCCGGGCATGCCGGAACCACCTCTCAGATATGCCAGAACCACGTGCCAATGACCCCGGAAGCACCTGCCGAGCACGCCGGAACCACCTGCTCGACTCGCCAGAACCACCTGCCGGTCACGCAAAAATCACCTGCCGGCTACGCCACAACCAGTTGGTGAACACTTTGGAATCACCTGCCAGGCTTGCTGGAACCACCTGCCAGTCATGCCAAAATCACCTGCCAACTACGCCAGAACCGTTTGGCGGACACTGCAGAAACACCTGTCGGGCCGGCTGCAACCACATCTCAGACGTGCCAGAAACGTGTTCATGAGATGCTGGAACCACACCCGAACAGACAGATACCACCTGCCAGAACCGCCCGAACCACCTGCTGAGCACGCCGGAACCACCTGCTCGACTCACCGGTACCACCTCCCTGACACGCCAAAATCACCTGCTGGGTATGCCAGAACCACTTGGCGGACACTCCGGAATCATCTGCCGGACATGCCGGAACCAGCTCTCAGACAGACCAGAACCAAGTGCCGGAGACGCCGGAAGCACCTGCCGAGCATGCCAGAGCCACCTGCTCGACTCGCCAGAAACACCTGCCGGACACGCCAAAATCACCTGCCGGGTATGCCAGAACCACCTGGCGGACACTCCGGAATCACCTGCCGCGCATGCCGGAACCACCTCTCAGACGTGCCGGAAGCACGTGCCAGACACGCCGGAAACACCTACCGGACAGACCGGAACCACCTGCCAAGAACGCCGGAGCCACCTGTTCGACTCGCTGGAGCCACCTGCCGGACAGGCCAATATCAACTGCTGGCTATGCCAGAACCACCTGGGGGACAGCCCGGGATCACCTGCCAGCCATGGCGGAACCACCTCTCAGACGTACCAGAACCACCTGCCGGAGAAGCTGGAAACACGTCCTGGACAGACTGGAACCACGTGACGGCCATGCCTGAACCACCTGCCGAGCACGGCGGAACCACCTGCCGGACACGCCAAAATCACCTGCGGGCTACGCCAGAACCACTTGGACGACTCTCCGAAATGACCTGCCGGGCATGTTGGAACCACCTCTCAGACGTGCCAGAAGCACATGGCGGACAGTCCGGAATCACCTGTTGGGCATACGCAACCACCTCTGAGACGTACCAGAACCACGTGGCGTGCACGCCGGAACCACCTACCGGACAGACCGGAATCAACTCTTGGGCATGCCGGAACCACCAGTCAGATGTGCCAGAAACACGTGCCGGAGACGCCGGAAGCACCTTCCGAGCACGTCGCAACCACCTGCTCAACTCGCCTGAACCACCTGCCGGACACGCCAAAATCACCTGCCCGCTACACCAGCACCACTTCGGGGACAATCCGGAATCACGTGAGGGGCATGCCGGCACAGCCTCTCAGACTGAACCTCGTGCCGGACACCACAGAACCACCTGCCGGACAGACCGGAACCACCTGCCGGACACGCCGGAACCACCGGCTCGACCCGCCGGAACGACCGCTGGACATGCAAAATCACCTGCCGGCTACGCCGGAAACACTTGGCGAACACTCCGGAATCACCTGCCGGGCATGCCGGAACCACCTCTCAGATATGCCAGAACCACGTGCCAATGACCCCGGAACCACCTGCCGAGCACGCCGGAACCACCTGCTCGACTCGCCAGAACCACCTGCCGATCACGCAAAAATCACCTGCCGGCTACGCCACAACCTGTTGGTGAACACTTTGGAATCACCTGCCAGGCTTGCTGGAACCACCTGCCGGTCATGCCAAAATCACCTGCCAACTACGCCAGTACCACTTGGCGGACACTGTGGAAACACGTGTCGGGCCGGCCGGAACCACATCTCAGACGTGCCAGAACCATGTGCATGAGATGCTGGAACCACACCCCGAACAGACGGAAAACACCTGCCAGACACGTCTGAACAACCTGCCGAGCACGCCGGAGCCACCTGCTCGACTCGCCGGAACCACCTACCTGACATGCCCAAATCACCAGCCGGCTATGCCAGAACCACTTGGCGGACACTCCGGAATCATCTGCCGGACATGCCGGAACCAGCTCTCAGACACACCAGAACCACGTGCCGGAGACGCCGGAAGCACCTGCCGAGCATGCCGGAGCCACCTGCTCGACTCGCCAGAAACACCTGCCGGACACGCCAAAATCACCAGCCGTGTACGCCAGAACCACCTGGCGGACACTCCGAAATCACCTGTCGCGCATGCCGGAACCACCTCTCAGACGTGCCGGAAGCACGTGCCGGACACGCCGGAATCACCTACCGGACAGACCGGAACCACCCGCCGAGCACGGCGGAGCCACCTGTTCGACTCGCTGGAACCACCTGCCGGACAGGCCAATATCAACTGCTGGCTATGCCAGAACCACCTGGGGGACGGTCCGGAATCGCCTGCCAGCCATGGCGGAACCACCTCTCAGACGTACCAGAACCACCTGCCGGAGAAGCTGGAAACACGTCCTGGACAGTCTGGAACCACCTGCCGGCCAAGCCTGAACCACCTGCCAAGCACAACGGAACAACCTGCCAGACACGCCAAAATCACCTGCGTGTTATGCCAGAACCACTTGGAGGACTCTCTGGGATGACCTGCCGGGCATGCCGGAACCACCTCTCAGACGTGCCAGAACCATGTGGCGGACAGTCCGGAATCACCTGTTGGGCATGCGCAACCACCTCTGAGACGTACCAGAACCACATGCCGTGCAGGCTGGAACCACCTACCGGACAGACCAGAATCACCTTTCGGGCATGCCGGAACCACCTGTCAGATGTGCCAGAAACACGTGCCGGAGACGCCGGAAGCACCTGCCAAGCACGTTGGAACCACCTGCTCAACTCGCCTGAACCACCTGCCGGACATGCCAAAATCACCTGCCGACTATGCCAGAAGCACTTGGCGAACACTCCGGAATCACTTGCCGGGCATGCAGGAACCACCTCTCAGACATGCCAGAACCCCGAGCCAATGACCCCGGAAGCACCAGCCGAGCACGCCGGAACCACCTGCTCGACTCGCCAGAACCACCTGCCGATCACGCAAAAATCACCTGCCGGCTACGCCACAACCAGTTGGTGAACACTTTGGAATCACCTGCCAGGCTTGCTGGAACCACCTGCCAGTCATGCCAAAATCATCTGCCAACTACGCCAGAACCGCTTGGCGGACACTGCGGAAACACCTGTCGGGCCGGCTGGAACCACATCTCAGACGTGCCAGAAACGTGTTCATGAGATGCTGGAACCACACCCCGAACAGACGGATACCACCTGCCAGAACCGCCTGAACCACCTGCTGAGCACGCCGGAACCACCTGCTCGACTCACCGGTACCACCTCCCTGACACGCCAAAATCACCTGCTGGGTATGCCAGAACCACTTGGCGGACACTCCAGAATCATCTGCCGGACATGCCGGAACCAGCTCTCAGACACACCAGAACCACGTGCCAATGACCCCGGAAGCACCTGCCGAGCACGCCGGAACCACCTGCTCGACTCGCCAGAACCACCTGCCGGACACGCAAAAATCACCTGCCGGCTACGCCACAACCAGTTGGGGAACACTTCGGAATCACCTGCCGGGCTTGCTGGAACCACCTGCCGGTCATGCCAAAATCACCTGCCAACTACGCCAGTACCACTTGGAAGACACTGTGGAAACACCTGTCGGGCCTGGCCGGAACCACATCTCAGACGTGCCAGAACCATGTGCATGAGATGCTGGAACCACACACCGAACAGACGGAAAACACCTGCCAGACCCGTCTGAACAACCTGCCGAGCACGCCAGAGCCCCCTGCTCGACTCGCCAGAAACACCTGCTGGACGCGCCAAAATCACCTGCCGGGTATGCCAGAACCACTTGGCGGACACTCCGGAATCATCTTCCGGACATGCCGGAACCAGCTCTCAGACACACCAGAACCACGTGCCGGAGACGCCGGAAGCACCTGCCGAGCATGCCGCAGCCACCTGCTCGACTCGCCAGAAACACCTGCCGGACACGCCAATATCACCTGCCGGGTACGCCAGAACCACCTGGCCGACACTCCGAAATCACCTGTCGCGCATGCCGGAACCACCTCTCAGACGTGCCGGAAGCACGTGCCGGACACGCCGGAATCACCTCCGGACGGACCGGAACCACCTGCCGAGCACGCCGGAGCCACCTGTTCGACTCGCTGGAACCACCTGCCGGACAGGCCAATATCAACTGCTGGCTATGCCAGAACCACCTGGGGACGGTCCGGAATCACCTGCCAGCCATGGCGGAACCACCTCTCAGACGTACCAGAGCCACCTGCCGGAGAAGCTGGAAACACGTCCTGGACAGTCTGTAACCACTTGCCGGCCAAGCCTGAACCACCTGCCAAGCACAACGGAACCACCTGCCAGACACGCAAAATCACCTGCGTGTTATGCCAGAACCACTTGGAGGACTCTCTGGGATGACCTGCCGGGCATGCCGGAACCACCTCTCAGACGTGCCAAAACCATGTGGCGGACAGTCTGGAATCACCTGTTGGGCATGCGCAACCACCTCTGAGACGTACCAGAACCACATGCCGTGCAGGCTGGAACCACCTACCGGACAGACCGGAATCACCTTTCGGGCATGCCGGAACCACCTGTCAGATGTCCCAGAAACACGTGCCGGAGACGCCGGAAGCACCTGCGAAGCACGTTGGAACCACCTGCTCAACTCGCCTGAACCACCTGCCGGACATGCCAAAATCACCTGCCGACTATGCCAGAACCAATTGGCGAACACTCCGGAATCACTTGCCGGGCATGCAGGAACCACCTCTCAGACATGCCAGAACCCCGTGCCAATGACCCCGGAAGCACCAGCCGAGCACGCCGGAACCAC
This sequence comes from Equus przewalskii, assembly GCF_037783145.1. NCBI lineage: Eukaryota > Metazoa > Chordata > Mammalia > Perissodactyla > Equidae > Equus > Equus przewalskii. The sequence continues at coordinate 3,668 of NW_027227530.1, read as the reverse complement.
CTGCTCGACTCGCCAGAACCACCTGCCGATCACGCAAAAATCACCTGCCGGCTACGCCACAACCAGTTGGTGAACACTTTGGAATCACCTGCCAGGCTTGCTGGAACCACCTGCCAGTCATGCCAAAATCACCTGCCAACTACGCCAGAACCGCTTGGCGGACACTGCGGAAACACCTGTCGGGCCGGCTGGAACCACATCTCAGACGTGCCAGAAACGTGTTCATGAGATGCTGGAACCACACCCCGAACAGACGGATACCACCTGCCAGAACCGCCTGAACCACCTGCTGAGCACGCCGGAACCACCTACTCGACTCACTGGTACCACCTCCCTGACACGCCAAAATCACCTGCTGGGTATGCCAGAACCACTTGGCGGACACTCCGGAATCATCTGCCGGACATGCCGGAACCAGCTCTCAGACAGACCAGAACCAAGTGCCGGAGACGCCGGAAGCACCTGCCGAGCATGCCGGAGCCACCTGCTCGACTCGCCAGAAACACCTGCCGGACACGCCAAAATCACCTGCGGGCTACGCCAGAACCACTTGGACGACTCTCCGAAATGACCTGCCGGGCATGTTGGAACCACCTCTCAGACGTGCCAGAAGCACGTGGCGGACAGTCCGGAATCACCTGTTGGGCATACGCAACCACCTCTGACACGTACCAGAACCACGTGCCGTGCACGCCGGAACCACCTACCGGACAGACCGGAATCAACTTTTGGGCATGCCGGAACCACCAGTCAGATGTGCCAGAAACACGTGCCGGAGACGCCGGAAGCACCTGCCGAGCACGTCGCAACCACCTGCTCAACTCGCCTGAACCACCTGCCGGACACGCCAAAATCACCTGCCCGCTACACCAGCACCACTTCGGGACAGCCGGAATCACGTGAGGGGCATGCCGGCACAGCCTCTCAGACTGAACCTCGTGCCGGACACCACAGAACCACCTGCCGGACAGACCGGAACCACCTGCCGGACACGCCGGAACCACCGGCTCGACCCGCCGGAACGACCGCTGGACATGCAAAATCACCTGCCGGCTACGCTGGAAACACTTGGCGAACACTCCGGAATCACCTGCCGGGCATGCCGGAACCACCTCTCAGATATGCCAGAACCACGTGCCAATGACCCCGGAAGCAGCAGCCGAGCACGCCGGAACCACCTGCTCGACTCGCCAGAACCACCTGCCGATCACGCAAAAATCACCTGCCGGCTACGCCACAACCAGTTGGGGAACACTTCGGAATCACCTGCCGGGCTTGCTGGAACCACCTGCCGGTCATGCCAAAATCACCAGCCAACTACGCCAGTACCCACTTGGCGGACACTGTGGAAACACCTGTCGGGCTGGCCGGAACCACATCTCAGACGTGCCAGAACCATGTGCATGAGATGCTGGAACCACACCACGAACAGACGGAAAACACCTGCCAGACACGTCTGAACAACCTGCCGAGCACGCCGGAGCCACCTGCTCGACTCACCGGAACCACCTCCCTGACACGCCAAAATCACCAGCCGGGTATGCCAGAACCACTTGGCGGACACTCCGGAATCATCTGCCGGACATGCCGGAACCAGCTCTCAGACACACCAGAACCACGTGCGGGAGACGCCGGAAGCACCTGCCGAGCATGCCGGAGCCACCTGCTCGACTCGCCAGAAACACCTGCCGGACACGCCAAAATCACCTGCCGGGTACGCCAGAACCACCTGGCGGACACTCCGAAACCACCTGTCGCGCATGCCGGAACCACCTCTCAGACGTGACAGAAGCACGTGCCGGACACGCCGAAATCACGTACCGGACAGACCGGAACCACCTGCCGAGCACGCCGGAGCCACCTTTTCGACTCGCTGTTACCACCTGCCGGACAGGCCAATATCAAGGCTGGCTATGCCAGAACCACGTGGGGGATGGTCCGGAATCACCTGCCAGCCATGGCGGAACCACCTCTCAGACGTACCAGAGCCACCTGCCGGAGAAGCTGGAAACACGTCCTGGACAGTCTGGAACCACCTGCCGGCCAAGCCTGAACCAACTGCCAAACACAACGGAACAACCTGTCAGACAAACCAAAATCACCTGCGTGTTATACCAGAACCACTTGGAGGACTCTCTGGGATGACCTGCCGGGCATGCCGGAACCACCTCTCAGACGTGCCAGAACCATGTGGCGGACAGTCCGGAATCACCTCTTGGGCATGCGCAACCACCTCTGAGACGTACCAGAACCACATGCCGTGCAGGCTGGAACCACCTACCGGACAGACCGGAACCACCTTTCGGGCATGCCGGAACCACCTGTCAGATGTGCCAGAAACACGTGCCGGAGACGCCGGAAGCACCTGCCAAGCACGTTGGAACCACCTGCTCAACTCGCCTGAACCACCTGCCGGACATGCCAAAATCACCTGCCGACTATGCCAGAACCACTTGGCGAACACTCCGGAATCACTTGCCGGGCATGCAGGAACCACCTCTCAGACATGCCAGAACCCCGTGCCAATGACCCCGGAAGCACCAGCCGAGCACGCCGGAACCACCTGCTCGACTCGCCAGAACCACCTGCCGATCACGCAAAAATCACCTGCCGGCTACGCCACAACCAGTTGGTGAACACTTTGGAATCACCTGCCGGGCTTGCTGGAACCACCTGCCAGACATGCCAAAATCACCTGCCAACTACGCCAGAACCGCTTGGCGGACACTGCGGAAACACCTGTCGGGCCGGCTGGAACCACATCTCAGACGTGCCAGAAACGTGTTCATGAGATGCTGGAACCACACCCCGAACAGACGGATACCACCTGACAGAACGGCCTGAACCACCTGCTGAGCATGCCGGAGCCACCTGCTCGACTCGCCAGAAACACCTGCCTGACACGCCAAAATCACCTGCTGGGTATGCCAGAACCACCTGTCAGACACTCCGGAATCACCAGCCGCGCATGCTGGAACCACCTCTCAGACGTGCCAGAAGCACGTGGCGGACAGTCCTGAATCACCTGTTGGGCATACGCAACCACCTCTGACACGTACCAGAACCACGTGCCGTGCACGCCGGGACGCCTACCGGACAGACCGGAATCAACTCTTGGGCATGCCGGAACCACCAGTCAGATGTGCCAGAAACACGTGCCGGAGACGCCGGAGGCACCTGCCGAGCACGTCGCAACCACCTGCTCAACTCGCCTGAACCACCTGCCGGACACGCCAAAATCACCTGCCCGCTACACCAGCACCACTTCGGGGACAAGCCGGAATCACGTGAGGGGCATGCCGGCACAGCCTCTCAGACTGAACCTCGTGCCGGACACCACAGAACCACCTGCCGGACAGACCGGAACCACCTGCGGGACACGCCGGAACCACCGGCTCGACCCGCCGGAACGACCGCTGGACATGCAAAATCACCCTGCCGGCTACGCCGGAAACACTTGGCGAACACTCCGGAATCACCTGCCGGGCATGCCGTAACCACCTCTCAGATATGCCAGAACCACGTGCCAATGACCCCGGAAGCACCAGCCGAGCACGCCGGAACCACCTGCTCGACTCGCCAGAACCACCTGCCGATTACGCAAAAATCACCTGCCGGCTACGCCACAACCAGTTGGTGAACACTTTGGAATCACCTGCCGGGCTTGC
>NW_027227529.1:0-58965 GCF_037783145.1 Equus przewalskii | reverse complement strand
CGGCGTCTCCGGCACGTGGTTCTGGTGTGTCTGAGAGCTGGTTCCGACATGTCCGGCAGATGATTCCGGAGTGTCCGCCAAGTGGTTCTGGCATACCCAGCAGGTGATTTTGGCGTGTCAGGGAGGTGGTACCGGTGAGTCGAGCAGGTGGTTCCGGCATGCTCAGCAGGTGGTTCAGGCGGTTCTGGCAGGTGGTATCCGTCTGTTCGGGGTGTGGTTCCAGCATCTCATGAACACGTTTCTGGCACGTCTGAGATGTGGTTCCAGCCGGCCCGACAGGTGTTTCCGCGGTGTCCGCCAAGCGGTTCTGGCGTAGTTGGCAGGTGATTTTGGCATGACTGGCAGGTGGTTCCAGCAAGCCTGGGAGGTGATTCCAAAGTGTTCACCAACTGGTTGTGGCGTAGCCGGCAGGTGATTTTTGCGTGATCGGCAGGTGGTTCTGGCGAGTCGAGCAGGTGGTTCCGGCGTGCTCGGCTGGTGCTTCCGGGGTCATTGGCACGGGGTTCTGGCATGTCTGAGAGGTGGTTCCTGCATGCCCGGCAAGTGATTCCGGAGTGTTCGCCAAGTGGTTCTGGCATAGTCGGCAGGTGATTTTGGCATGTCCGGCAGGTGGTTCAGGCGAGTTGAGCAGGTGGTTCCAACGTGCTTGGCAGGTGCTTCCGGCGTCTCCGGCACGTGTTTCTGGCACATCTGACAGGTGGTTCCGGCATGCCCAAAAGGTGCTTCCGGAGTGTTCGCCAGGTGTCTCCGGCGTAGCCGGCAGGTGATTTTGCATGTCCAGCGGTCGTTCCGGCGGGTCGAGCCGGTGGTTCCGGCGTGTCCGGCAGGTGGTTCCGGTCTGTCCGGCAGGTGGTTCTGTGGTGTCTGGCACGAGGTTCAGTCTGAGAGGCTGTGCCGGCATGCCCCTCACGTGATTCCGGCTTGTCCCCGAAGTGGTGCTGGTGTAGCGGGCAGGTGATTTTGGCGTGTCCAGCAGGTGGTTCAGGCGAGTCGAGCAGGTGGCTCCGGCGTGCTCGGCAGGTTGTTCAGACGGATCTGGCAGGTGTTTTCCGTCTCTTCGGGGTGTGGTTCCAGCATCTCATGCACATGGTTCTGGCACGTCTGAGATGTGGTTCCGGCCGGCCCGACAGGTGTTTCCACAGTGTCCGCCAAGTGGTACTGGCGTAGTTGGCAGGTGATTTTGGCATGACCGGCAGGTGGTTCCAGCAAGCCCGGCAGGTGATTCCGAAGTGTTCCCCAACTGGTTGTGACGTAGCCGGCAGGTGATTTCTGCGTGTCCGGCAGGTGGTTCTGGCGAGTCGAGCAGGTGGTTCCGGCGTGCTCGGCAGGTGCTTCCGGGGTCATTGGCACGTGGTTCTGGCATATCTGAGAGGTGGTTCCGGCATGCCCGGTAGGTGATTCCGGAGTGTTCGCCAAGTGTTTCCGGCGTAGCCGGCAGGTGATTTTGCATGTCCAGCGGTCGTTCCAGCGGGTCGAGCCGGTGGTTCCGGCGTGTCCGGCAGGTGGTTCCGGTCTGTCCGGCAGGTGGTTCTGTGGTGTCCGGCACGAGGTTCAGTCTGAGAGGCTGTGCCGGCATGCCCCTCACGTGATTCCAGCTTGTCCCCGAAGTGGTGCTGGTGTAGCGGGCAGGTGATTTTGGCGTGTCCGGCAGGTGGTTCAGGCGAGTTGAGCAGGTGGTTGCCTCGTGATCGGCATGTGCTTCCGGCGTCTCCGGCACGTGTTTCTGGCACATCTGACTGGTGGTTCCGGCATGCCCAAAAGTTGATTCCAGTCTGTCCGGTAGGTGTTTCCGGCGTGTCTGGCACGTGCTTCCGGCACGTCTGAGAGGTGGTTCCGGCAGGCCAGACAGGTGTTTCCGCAGTGTTCGCCAAGCGGTTCTGGCGTAAATGGCAGGTGATTTTGGCATGACTGGCAGGTGGTTCCAGCAAGCCTGGCAGGTGATTCCAAAGTGTTCACCAACTGGTTGTGGCGTAGCCGGCAGGTGATTTTTTCGTGATCGGCAGGTGGTTCTGGCGAGTCGAGCAGGTGGTTCCGGCGTGCTTGGCTGGTGCCTCCGGGGTCATTGGCTCGGGGTTCTGGCATGTCTGAGAGGTGGTTCCTGCATGCCCGGCAAGTGATTCCGGAGTGTTCGCCAAGTGGTTCTGGCATAGTCGGCAGCTGATTTTGGCATGTCCGGCAGGTGGTTCAGGCGAGTTGAGCAGGTGGTTCCAACGTGCTTGGCAGGTGCTTCCGGCGTCTCCGGCACGTGTTTCTGGCACATCTGACAGGTGGTTCCGGCATGCCCGAAAGGTGATTCCGGTCTGTCCGGTAGGTGGTTCCAGCCTGCACGGCATGTGGTTCTGGTACGTCTCAGAGGTGGTTGCGCATGCCCAACAGGTGATTCCGGACTGTCCGCCACATGGTTCTGGCACGTCTGAGAGGTGGTTCCGGCATGCCCGGCAGGTCATCCCAGAGAGTCCTCCAAGTGGTTCTGGCATAACATGCAGGTGATTTTGGCGTGTCTGGCAGGTTGTTCCGTTGTGCTTGGCAGGTGGTTCAGGCTTGGCCGGCAGGTGGTTCCAGACTGTCCAGGACGTGTTTCCAGCTTCTCCGGCAGGTGGTTCTGGTACGTCTGAGAGGTGGTTCCGCCGTGGCTGGCAGGTGATTCCGGACCGTCCCCCAGGTGGTTCTGGCATAGCCAGCAGTTGATAATGGACTGTCCGGCAGGTGGTTCCAGCGAGTCGAACAGGTGGCTCCGGCGTGCTCGGCAGGTGGTTCCGGTCTGTCCGGTAGGTGATTCCGGCGTGTCCGGCACGTGCTTCCGGCACGTCTGAGAGGGGGTTCCGGCATGCGCGACAGGTGATTTCGGAGTGTCCGCCAGGTGGTTCTGGCGTACCCGGCAGGTGATTTTGGCGTGCCCGGCTGGTGTTTCTGGCGAGTCGAGCAGGTGGCTCCGGCATGCTTGGCAGGTGCTTCCGGCGTCTCCGGCACGTGGTTCTGGTGTGTCTGAGAGCTGGTTCCGGCATGTCCGGCAGATGATTCCGGAGTGTCCGCCAAGTGGTTCTGGCATACCCGGCTGGTGATTTGGGCATGTCACGTAGGTGGTTCCGGCGAGTCGAGCAGGTGGCTCCGGCGTGCTCGGCAGGTTGTTCAGACGGGTCTGGCAGGTGTTTTCCGTCTGTTCGGGGTGTGGTTCCAGCATCTCATGCACATGGTTCTGGCACGTCTGAGATGTGGTTCCGGCCGGCCCGACAGGTGTTTCCGCAGTGTCCGGGAAGTGGTACTGGCGTAGTTGGCAGGTGATTTTGGCATGACCGGCAGGTGGTTCCAGCAAGCCCGGCAGGTGATTCCAAAGTGTTCCCCAACTGGTTGAGGCGTAGCCGGCAGGTGATTTTGGCGTGTCCGGCAGGTGGTTCAGGCGAGTTGAGCAGGTGGTCGCGACGTGCTCGGCAGGTGCTTCCGGCGCGTCCGGCACGTGTTTCTGGCACATCTGACTGGTGGTTCCGGCATGCCCAAAAGTTGATTCCGGTCTGTCCGGTAGGTGGTTCCGGCGTGCACGGCACGTGGTTCTGGTACGTGTCAGAGGTGGTTGCGTATGCCCAACAGGTGATTCCGGACTGTCCGCCACGTGCTTATGGCACGTCTGAGAGGTGGTTCCAACATGCCCGGCAGGTCATTTCGGAGAGTCGTCCAAGTGGTTCTGGCGTAGCCCGCAGGTGATTTTGGCGTGTCGGGCAGGTGGTTCCGCCGTGCTCGGCAGGTGGTTCAGGCATGGCCGTCACGTGGTTCCAGTCTGTCCAGGACGTGTTTCCAGCTTCTCCGGCAGGTGGTTCTGCTACGTCTGAGAGGTGGTTCCGCCATGGCTGGCAGGAGATCCCGGACCGTCCCCCAGGTGGTTCTGGCATAGCCAGCAGTTGATATTGGCCTGTCCGGCAGGTGGTTCCAGCGAGTCGAACAGGTGGCTCCGGCGTGCTCGGCAGGTGGTTCCGGTCTGTCCGGTAGGTGATTCCGGCGTGTCTGGCACGTGCTTCAGGCACGTCTGAGAGGTGGTTCCGGCATGCGCGACAGGTGATTTCGGAGTGTCCGCCAGGTGGTTCTGGCATACCCGGCAGGTGATTTTGGCGTGTCCGGCAGGTGTTTCTGGCGTACCCGGCAGGTGATTTTGGCGTGTCCGGCAGGTGTTTCTGGCGAGTCGAGCAGGTGGCTCCGGCATGCTCGACAGGTGCTTCCAGCGTCTCCGGCACGTGGTTCTGGTGTGTCTGAGAGCTGGTTCCGGCATGTCCGGCAGATGATTCCGGAGTGTCCGCCAAGTGGTTCTGGCATACCCGGCAGGTGATTTGGGCATGTCAGGTAGGTGGTTCCGGCAAGTCGAGCAGGTGGCTCCGGCGTGCTCGGCAGGTGGTTCAGGCGGTTCTGGCAGGTGGTATCCGTCTGTTCGGGGTGTGGTTCCAGCATCTCATGAACACGTTTCTGGCACGTCTGAGATGTGGTTCCAGCCGGCCCAACAGGTGTTTCCGCAGTGTCCGCCAAGTGGTACTGGCGTAGTTGGCAGGTGATTTTGGCATGACCGGCAGGTGGTTCCAGCAAGCCCAGCAGGTGATTCCGAAGTGTTCCCCAACTGGTTGTGGCGTAGCCGGCAGGTGATTTCTGCGTGTCCGGCAGGTGGTTCTGGCGAGTCGAGCAGGTGGTTCCGGCGTGCTCGGCAGGTGCTTCCGGGGTCATTGGCACGTGGTTCTGGCATATCTGAGAGGTGGTTCCGGCATGCCCGGCAGGTGATTCCGGAGTGTTCGCCAAGTGTTTCTGGCGTAGCCGGCAGGTGATTTTGCATGTCCAGCGGTCGTTCCGGCGGGTCGAGCCAGTGGTTCCGGCGTGTCCGGCAGGTGGTTCCGGTCTGTCCGGCAGGTGGTTCTGTGGTGTCCGGCACGAGGTTCAGTCTGAGAGGCTGTGCCGGCATGCCCCTCACGTGATTCCGGCTTGTCCCCGAAGTGGTGCTGGTGTAGCGGGCAGGTGATTTTGGCGTGTCCGGCAGGTGGTTCAGGCGAGTTGAGCAGGTGGTTGCCTCGTGATCGGCAGGTGCTTCCGGCATCTCCGGCACGTGTTTCTGGCACATCTGACTGGTGGTTCCGGAATGCCCAAAAGTTGATTCCGGTCTGTCCGGTAGGTGTTTCCGGCGTGTCTGGCATGTGCTTCCGGCACGTCTGAGAGGTGGTTCCGGCCGGCCCGACAGGTGTTTCCGCAGTGTCCACCAAGCGGTTCTGGCGTACATGGCAGGTGATTTTGGCATGACTGGCAGGTGGTTCCAGCAAGCCTGGCAGGTGATTCCAAAGTGTTCACCAACTGGTTGTGGCATAGCCGGCAGGTGATTTTTTCGTGATCGGCAGGTGGTTCTGGCGAGTCGAACAGGTGGTTCCGGCGTGCTCGGCTGGTGCTTCCGGGGTCATTGGCACGGGGTTCTGGCATGTCTGAGAGGTGGTTCCTGCATGCCCGGCAAGTGATTCCGGAGTGTTCGCCAAGTGGTTCTGGCATAGTCGGCAGGTTATTTTGGCATCTACGGCTGGTGGTTCAGGCGAGTTGAGCAGGTGGTTCCAACGTGCTTGGCAGGTGCTTCCGGCGTCTCCGGCACGTGTTTCTGGCACATCTGACAGGTGGTTCCGGCATGCCCGAAAGGTGATTCCGGTCTGTCCGGTAGGTGGTTCCAGCCTGCACGGCATGTGGTTCTGGTGCGTCTCAGAGGTGGTTGCGCATGCCCAACAGGTGATTCCGGACTGTCCGCCACATGGTTCTGGCACGTCTGAGAGGTGGTTCCGGCATGCCCGGCAGGTCATCCCAGAGAGTCCTCCAAGTGGTTCTGGCATAACACGCAGGTGATTTTGGCGTGTCTGGCAGGTTGTTCCGTTGTGCTTGGCAGGTGGTTCAGGCTTGGCCGGCAGGTGGTTCCAGACTGTCCAGGACGTGTTTCCAGCTTCTCCGGCATGTGGTTCTGGAACGTCTGAGAGGTGGTTCCGCCATGGCTGGCAGGTGATTCCGGACCGTCCCCCAGGTGGTTCTGGCATAGCCAGCAGTTGATATTGGCCTGTCCGGCAGGTGGTTCCAGCGAGTCGAACAGGTGGCTCCGGCGTGCTCGGCAGGTGGTTCCTGTCTGTCCGGTAGGTGATTCCGGCGTGTCAGGCACGTGCTTCAGGCACGTCTGAGAGGTGGTTCCGGCATGCGCGACATGTGATTTCGGAGTGTCCGCCAGGTGGTTCTGGCGTACCCGGCAGGTGATTTTGGCGTGTCCGGCAGGTGTTTCTGGCGTACCCTGCAGGTGATTTTGGCGTGTCCGGCAGGTGTTTCTGGCGAGTCGAGCAGGTGGCTCCGGTGTGCTCGGCAGGTTGTTCAGACGGGTCTGGCAGGTGTTTTCCGTCTGTTCGGGGTGTGGTTCCAGCATCTCATGCACATGGTTCTGGCACGTCTGAGATGTGGTTCCGGCCGGCCCGACAGGTGTTTCCGCAGTGTCCGCCAAGTGGTACTGGCGTAGTTGGCAGGTGATTTTGGCATGACCGGCAGGTGGTTCCAGCAAGCCCGGCAGGTGATTCCGAAGTGTTCCCCAACTGGTTGTGGCGTAGCCGGCAGGTGATTTTGGCGTGTCCGGCAGGTGGTTCAGGCGAGTTGAGCAGGTGGTCGCGACGTGCTCGGCAGGTGCTTCCGGCGCCTCCGGCACGTGTTTCTGGCACATCTGACTGGTGGTTCCGGCATGCCCAAAATTTGATTCCGGTCTGTCCGGTAGGTGGTTCCGGCGTGCACGGCACGTGGTTCTGGTACGTGTCAGAGGTGGTTGCGTATGCCCAACAGGTGATTCCGGACTGTCCGCCACGTGCTTCTGGCACGTCTGAGAGGTGGTTCCAACATGCCCGGCAGGTCATTTCGGAGAGTCGTCCAAGTGGTTCTGGCGTAGCCCGCAGGTGATTTTGGCGTGTCGGGCAGGTGGTTCCGCCGTGCTCGGCAGGTGGTTCAGGCATGGCCGTCACGTGGTTCCAGTCTGTCCAGGACGTGTTTCCAGCTTCTCCGGCAGGTGGTTCTGCTACGTCTGAGAGGTGGTTCCGCCATGGCTGGCAGGAGATCCCGGACCGTCCCCCAGGTGGTTCTGGCATAGTCAGCAGTTGATATTGGCCTGTCCGGCAGGTGCTTCCAGCGAGTCGAACAGGTGGCTCCGGCGTGCTCGGCAGGTGGTTCCGGTCTGTCCGGTAGGTGATTCCGGCGTGTCTGGCACGTGCTTCAGGCACGTCTGAGAGTTGGTTCCGGCATGCGCGACAGGTGATTTCGGAGTGTCCGCCAGGTGGTTCTGGCGTACCCGGCAGGTGATTTTGGCGTGTCCGGCAGGTGTTTCTGGCGTACCCGGCAGGTGATTTTGGCGTGTCCGGCAGGTGTTTCTGGCGAGTCGAGCAGGTGGCTCCGGCATGCTCGGCAGGTGCTTCCGGCGTCTCCGGCACTTGGTTCTGGTGTGTCTGAGAGCTGGTTCCGGCATGTCCGGCAGATGATTCCGGAGTGTCCGCCAAGTGGTTTTGGCATACCCGGCTGGTGATTTTGGCATGTCAGGTAGGTGGTTCCGGCGAGTCGAGCAGGTGGCTCCGGCGAGCTTGGCCGGTTGTTCAGACGGGTCTGGCAGGTGGTATCCGTCTGTTCGGGCTGTGGTTCCAGCATCTCATGAACACGTTTCTGGCACGTCTGAGATGTGATTCCAGCCGGCCCGACAGGTGTTTACGCAGTGTCCGCCAAGCGGTTCTGGCGTAGTTGGCAGGTGATTTTGGCATGACCGGCAGGTGGTTCCAGCAAGCCCGGCAGGTGATTCTGAAGTGTACCCCAACTGGTTGTGGCGTAGCCGGCAGGTGATTTTTGCGTGTCCAGCAGGTGGTTCTGGCGAGTCGAGCAGGTGGTTCCGGCGTGCTCGGCAGGTGCTTCCGGGGTCATTGGCACGGGGTTCTGGCATGTCTGAGAGGTGGTTCCTGAATGCCCGGCAAGTGATTCCGGAGTGTTCGCCCAGTGGTTCTGGCATAGCCGGCAGGTGATTTGGGCATGTACGGCAGGTGGTTCAGGCGAGTTGAGCAGGTGGTTCCAACGTGCTTGGCAGGTGCTTCCGGCGTCTACGGCACGTGTTTCTGGCACATCTGACAGGTGGTTCCGGCATGCCCAAAAGGTGCTTCCGGAGTGTTCGCCACGTGTCTCCGGCGTAGCCGGCAGGTGATTTTGCATGTCCAGCGGTCGTTCCGGCGGGTCGAGCCGGTGGTTCCGGCGTGTCCGGCAGGTGGTTCCGGTCTGTCCGGCAGGTGGTTCTGTGGTGTCTGGCACGAGGTTCAGTCTGAGAGGCTGTGCCGGCATGACCCTCACGTGATTCCGGCTTGTCCCCGAAGTGGTGCTGGTGTAGCGGGCAGGTGATTTTGGCGTGTCCGGCAGGTGGTTCAGGCGAGTTGAGCAGGTGGTTGCGACGTGCTCGGCAGGTGCTTCCGGCGTCTCCGGCACTTGTTTCTGGCACATCTGACTGGTGGTTCCGGCATGCCCAAAAGTTGATTCCGGTCTGTCCGGTAGGTGGTTCCGGCGTGCACGGCACGTGGTTCTGGTACGTGTCAGAGGTGGTTGCGTATGCCCAACAGGTGATTCCGGACTGTCCGCCACATGGTTCTGGCACGTCTGAGAGGTGGTTCCGGCATGCCCGGCAGGTCATCCCAGAGAGTCCTCCAAGTGGTTCTGGCATAACACGCAGGTGATTTTGGCGTGTCTGGCAGGTTGTTCCGTTGTGGATGGCAGGTGGTTCAGGCTTGGCCGGCAGGTGGTTCCAGACTGTCCAGGACGTGTTTCCAGCTTCTCCGGCAGGTGGTTCTGGTACGTCTGAGAGGTGGTTCCGCCATGGCTGGCAGGAGATTCTGGACCGTCCCCCAGGTGGTTCTGGCATAGCCAGCAGTTGATATTGGCCTGTCCGGCAGGTGGTTCCAGCGAGCCGAACAGGTGGCTCCGGCGTGCTCGGCAGGTGGTTCCGGTCTGTCCGGTAGGTGATTCTGGCGTGTCCGGCACGTGCTTCCGGCACGTCTGAGAGGTGGTTCCGGCATGCGTGACAGGTGATTTCGGAGTGTCCGCCAGGTGGTTCTGGCGTACCCGGCAGGTGATTTTGGCGTGTCCGGCAGGTGTTTCTGGCAAGTCGAGCAGGTGGCTCCGGCATGCTCGGCAGGTGCTTCCGGCGTCTCCGGCACTTGGTTCTGGTGTGTCTGAGAGGTGGTTCCGGCATGTCCGGCAGATGATTCCGGAGTGTCCGCCAACTGGTTCTGGCATACCCGGCTGGTGATTTGGGCATGTCAGGTAGGTGGTTCCGGCGAGTCGAGCAGGTGGCTCCGGCGTGCTCGGCAGGTTGTTCAGACGGGTCTGGCAGGTGTTTTCCGTCTGTTCGGGGTGTGGTTCCAGCATCTCATGCACATGGTTCTGGCACGTCTGAGATGTGGTTCCGGCCGGCCCGACAGGTGTTTCCACAGTGTCCGCCAAGTGGTACTGGCGTAGTAGGCAGGTGATTTTGGCATGACCGGCAGGTGGTTCCAGCAAGCCCGGCAGGTGATTCCGAAGTGTTCCCCAACTGGTTGTGGCGTAGCCGGCAGGAGATTTATGCGTGTCCGGCAGGTGGTTCTGGCGAGTCGAGCAGGTGGTTCCGGCGTGCTCGGCAGGTGCTTCCGGGTTCATTGGCACGTGGTTCTGGCATATCTGAGAGGTGGTTCCGGCATGCCCGGCAGGTGATTCCGGAGTGTTCGCCAAGTGTTTCCGGCATAGCCGGCAGGTGATTTTGCATGTCCAGCGGTCGTTCCGGTGGGTCGAGCCGGTGGTTCCGGCGTGTCCGGCAGGTGGTTCCGGTCTGTCCGGCAGGTGGTTCTGTGGTGTCCGGCACGAGGTTCAGTCTGAGAGGCTGTGCCGGCATGCCCCTCACGTGATTCCGGCTTGTCCCCGAAGTGGTGCTGCTGTAGCGGGCAGGTGATTTTGGCGTGTCCGGCAGGTGCTTCAGGCGAGTTGAGCAGGTGGTTGCGACGTGCTCGGCAGGTGCTTCCGGCGTCTCCGGCACGTGTTTCTGGCACATCTGACGGGTGGTTCCGGCATGCCCAAAAGTTGATTCCGGTCTGTCTGGTAGGTGGTTCCGGCGTGCAGGGTAGGTGTTTCCGGCGTGCACGGCACGTGGTTCTGGTACGTCTCAGAGGTGGTTGCGTATGCCCAACAGGTGATTCCGGACTGTCCGCCACGTGCTTCTGGCACGTCTGAGAGGTGGTTCCAACATGCCCGGCAGGTCATTTCGGAGAGTCGTCCAAGTGGTTCTGGCGTAGCCCGCAGGTGATTTTGGCGTGTCGGGCAGGTGGTTCCGCCGTGCTCGGCAGGTGGTTCAGGCATGGCCGTCACGTGGTTCCAGTCTGTCCAGGACGTGTTTCCAGCTTCTCCGGCAGGTGGTTCTGCTACGTCTGAGAGGTGGTTCCGCCATGGCTGGCAGGTGATCCCGAACCGTCCCCCAGGTGGTTCTGGCATAGCCAGCAGTTGATATTGGCCTGTCCGGCAGGTGGTTCCAGCGAGTCGAACAGGTGGCTCCGGCGTGCTCGGCAGGTGGTTCCTGTCTGTCCGGTAGGTGATTCCGGCGTGTCTGGCACGTGCTTCAGGCACGTCTGAGAGGTGGTTCCGGCATGCGCGACATGTGATTTCGGAGTGTCCGCCAGGTGGTTCTGGCGTACCCGGCAGGTGATTTTGGCGTGTCCGGCAGGTGTTTCTGGCGTACCCGGCAGGTGATTTTGGCGTGTCCGGCAGGTGTTTCTGGCGAGTCGAGCAGGTGGCTCCGGCATGCTCGTCAGGTGCTTCCGGCGTCTCCGGCACCTGGTTCTGGTGTGTCTGAGAGCTGGTTCCGGCATGTCCGGCAGATGATTCCGGAGTGTCCGCCAAGTGGTTCTGGCATACCCGGCTGGTGATTTGGGCATGTCAGGTAGGTGGTTCCGGCGAGTGGAGCAGGTGGCTCCGGCGTGCTCGACAGGTGGTTCAGGCGGTTCTGGCAGGTGGTATCCGTCTGTTCGGGGTGTGGTTCCAACATCTCATGAACACGTTTCTGGCACGTCTGAGATGTGGTTCTAGCCGGCTCGACAGGTGTTTCCGCAGTGTCCGCCAAGCGGTTCTGGCGTAGTTGGCAGGTGATTTTGGCATGACTGGCAGGTGGTTCCAGCAAGCCTGGCAGGTGATTCCAAAGTGTTCACCAACTGGTTGTGGCGTAGCCGGCAGGTGATTTTTGCGTGATCGGCAGGTGGTTCTGGCGAGTCGAGCAGGTGGTTCCGGCGTGCTCGGCTGGTGCTTCCGGGGTCATTGGCACGGGGTTCTGGCATGTCTGAGAGGTAGTTCCTGCATGCCCGGCAAGTGATTCCGGAGTGTTCGCCCAGTGGTTCTGGCATAGCCGGCAGGTGATTTTGGCATGTCCGGCAGGTGGTTCAGGCGAGTTGAGCAGGTGGTTCCAACGTGCTTGGCAGGTGCTTCCGGCGTCTCCGGCACGTGTTTCTGGCACATCTGACAGGTGGTTCCGGCATGCCCGAAAGGTGATTCCGGTCTGTCCGGTAGGAGGTTCCAGCCTGCACGGCATGTGGTTCTGGTACGTCTCAGAGGTGGCTGCGCATGCCCAACAGGTGATTCCGGACTGTCCGCCACATGGTTCTGGCACGTCTGAGAGGTGGTTCCGGCATGCCCGGCAGGTCATCCCAGAGAGTCCTCCAAGTGGTTCTGGCATAACACGCAGGTGATTTTGGCGTGTCTGGCAGGTTGTTCCGTTGTGCTTGGCAGGTGGTTCAGGCTTGGCCGGCAGGTGGTTCCAGACTGTCCAGGACGTGTTTCCAGCTTCTCTGGCAGGTGGTTCTGGTACGTCTGAGAGGTGGTTCCGCCATGGCTTGCAGGCGATTCCGGACCGTCCCCCAGGTGGTTCTGGCATAGCCAGCAGTTGATATTGGCCTGTCCGGCAGGTGGTTCCAGCGAGTCGAAAAGGTGGCTCCGGCGTGCTCGGCAGGTGGTTCCGGTCTGTCCGGTAGGTGATTCCGGCGTGTCCGGCACGTGCTTCAGGTACGTCTGAGAGGTGGTTCCGGCATGTGCGACAGGTGATTTCGGAGTGTCCGCCAGGTGGTTCTGGCGTACCCGGCAGTTGATTTTGGCGTGTCCGGCAGGTGTTTCTGGCGAGTCGAGCAGGTGGCTCCGGCATGCTCGGCAGGTGCTTCCGGCGTCTCCGGCACGTGTTTCTGGCACATCCGACTGGTGGTTCCGGCATGCCCAAAAGTTGATTCCGGTCTGTCCGGTAGGTGGTTCCGGCGTGCACGGCACGTGGTTCTGGTACGTGTCAGAGGTGGTTGCGTATGCCCAACAGGTGATTCCGGACTGTCCGCCACGTGCTTCTGGCACGTCTGAGAGGTGGTTCCAACATGCCCGGCAGGTCATTTCGGAGAGTCGTCCAAGTGGTTCTGGCGTAGCCCGCAGGTGATTTTGGCGTGTCGGGCAGGTGGTTCCGCCGTGCTCGGCAGGTGGTTCAGGCATGGCCGTCACGTGGTTCCAGTCTGTCCAGGACGTGTTTCCAGCTTCTCCGGCAGGTGGTTCTGGTACGTCTGAGAGGTGGTTCCACCATGGCTGGCTGGTGATCCCGGACTGTCCCCCAAGTGGTTCTGGCATAGCCAGCAGTTGATATTGGCCTGTCCGGCAGGTTGTTCGAGTGAGTCGAACAGGTGGCTCCGGCGTTCTTGGCAGGTGGTTCCGGTCTGTCCGGTAGGTGTTTCCGGCGTGTCTGGCACGTGCTTCCGGCACGTCTGTGAGGTGGTTCCGGCATGTGCGGCAGGTGATTCCGTAGTGTCCGCCAGGTGGTTCTGGCATACCCAGCAGGTGATTTTGGCGTGTCAGGGAGGTGGTACCGGCGAGTCGAGCAGGTGGCTCCGGCGTGCTCGGCAGGTTGTTCAGACGGGTCTGGCAGGTGTTTTCCGTCTGTTCGGGGTGTGGTTCCAGCATCTCATGCACATGGTTCTGGCACGTCTGAGATGTGGTTCAGGCCGGCCCGACAGGTGTTTCCACAGTGTCCGCCAAGTGGTACTGGCGTAGTTGGCAGGTGATTTTGGCATGACTGGCAGGAGGTTCCAGCAAGCCCGGCAGGTGATTCCGAAGTGTTCCCCAACTGGTTGTGGCGTAGCCGGCAGGTGATTTTTGCGTGTCCGGCAGGTGGTTCTGGCGAGTCGAGCAGGTGGTTCCGGCGTGCTCGGCAGGTGCTTCCGGGGTCATTGGCATGTGGTTCTGGCATATCTGAGAGGTGGTTCCGGCATGCCCGGCAGGTGATTCCGGAGTGTTCGCCAAGTGTTTCCGGCGTAGCCGCCAGGTGATTTTGCATGTCCAGCGGTCGTTCCGGCGGGTCGAGCCGGTGGTTCCGGCGTGTCCGGCAGGTGGTTCCGGTCTGTCCGGCAGGTGGTTCTGTGGTGTCCGGCACGAGATTCAGTCTGAGAGGCTGTGCCGGCATGCCCCTCACGTGATTCCGGCTTGTCCCCGAAGTGGTGCTGGTGTAGCGGGCAGGTGATTTTGGCGTGTCCGGCAGGTGGTTCAGGCGAGTTGAGCAGGTGGTTGCGACGTGCTCGGAAGGTGCTTCCGGCGTCTCTGACACGTGTTTCTGGCACATCCGACAGGTGGTTCCGGCATGCCCGAAAGGTGATTCCGGTCTGTCCGGTAGGTGGTTCCAGCCTGCACGGCATGTGGTTCTGGTACGTCTCAGAGGTGGTTGCGCATGCCCAACAGGTGATTCCGGACTGTCCGCCACATGGTTCTGGCACGTCTGAGAGGTGGTTCCGGCATGCCCGGCAGGTCATCCCAGAGAGTCCTCCAAGTGGTTCTGACATAACACGCAGGTGATTTTGGCTTGTCTGGCAGGTTGTTCCATTGTGCTTGGCAGGTGGTTCAGGCTTGGCCGGCAGGTGGTTCCAGACTGTCCAGGACGTGTTTCCAGCTTCTCCGGCAGGTGGTTCTGGTACGTCTGAGAGGTGGTTCCGCCATGGCTGGAAGGCGATTCCGGACCGTCCCCCAGGTGGTTCTGGCATAGCCAGCAGTTGATATTGGCCTGTCCGGCAGGTGGTTCCAGCGAGTCGAACAGGTGGCTCCGGCGTGCTCGGCAGGTGGTTCCGGTCTGTCCGGTAGGTGATTCCGGCACGTCTGAGAGGTGGTTCCGGCATGCGCGACAGGTGATTTCGGAGTGTCCGCCTGGTGGTTCTGGCGTACCCGGCAGGTGATTTTGGCGTGTCCGGCAGGTGTTTCTGGCGAGTCGAGCAGGTGGCTCTGGCATGCTCGGCAGGTGCTTCCGGCGTCTCCAGCACGTGGTTCTGGTGTGTCTGAGAGCTGGTTCCGGCATGTCCGGCAGATGATTCCGGAGTGTCCGCCAAGTGGTTCTGGCATACCCTGCTGGTGATTTGGGCATGTCAGGTAGGTGGTTCCGGCGAGTCGAGCAGGTGGCTCCGGCGTGCTCGGCAGGTTGTTCAGACGGGTCTGGCAGGTGTTTTCCGTCTGTTCGGGGTGTGGTTCCAGCATCTCATGCACATGGTTCTGGCACGTCTGAGATGTGGTTCCGGCCGGCCCGACAGGTGTTTCCACAGTGTCCGCCAAGTGGTACTGGCGTATTTGGCAGGTGATTTTGGCATGACCGGCAGGTGGTTCCAGCAAGCCCGGCAGGTGATTCCGAAGTGTTCCCCAACTGGTTGTGGCGTAGCCGGCAGGTGATTTTTGCGTGTCCGGAAGGCGGTTCTGGCGAGTCGAGCAGGTGGTTCCGGCGTGCTCGGCAGGTGCTTCCGGGTTCATTGGCACGTGGTTCTGGCATATCTGAGAGGTGGTTCCGGCATGCCCGGCAGGTGATTCCGGAGTGTTCGCCAAGTGTTTCCGGCGTAGCCGGCAGGTGATTTTGCACGTCCAGCGGTCGTTCCGGCGGGTCGAGCCGGTGGTTCCGGCGTGTCCGGCAGGTGGTTCCGGTCTGTCCGGCAGGTGGTTCTGTGGTGTCCGGCATGAGGTTCAGCCTGAGAGGCTGTGCCGACATGCCCCTCACGTGATTCCGGCTTGTCCCCGAAGTGGTGCTGGTGTAGCGGGCAGGTGATTTTGGCGTGTCCGGCAGGTGGTTCAGGCGAGTTGAGCAGGTGGTTGCGACGTGCTCGGCAGGTGCTTCCGGCGTCTCCGGCACGTGTTTCTGGCACATCTGACTGGTGGTTCCGGCATGCCCAAAAGTTGATTCCGGTCTGTCCGGTAGGTGGTTCCGGCGTTCACTGCACGTGGTTCTGGTACGTCTCAGAGGTGGTTGCGTATGCCCAACAGGTGATTCCGGACTGTCCGCCACGTGCTTCTGGCACGTCTGAGAGGTGGTTCCAACATGCCCGGCAGGTCATTTCGGAGAGTCGTCCAAGTGGTTCTGGCGTAGCCCGCAGTTGATTTTGGCGTGTCCGGCAGGTGGTTCCGCCGTGCTCGGCAGGTAGTTCAGGCATGGCCGTCACGTGGTTCCAGTCTGTCCAGGACGTGTTTCCAGCTTCTCCGGCAGGTGGCTCTGGTACGTCTGAGAGGTGGTTCCGCCATGGCTGGCAGGTGATCCCGGACTGTCCCCCAGGTGGTTCTGGCATAGCCAGCAGTTGATATTGGCCTGTCCGGCAGGTGGTTCCAGCGAGTCGAACAGGTGGCTCCGGCGTGCTCGGCAGGTGGTTCCGGTCTGTCCGGTAGGTGATTCCGGCGTGTCCGGCACGTGCTTCCGGCACGTCTGAGAGGTGGTTCCGGCATGCGCGACAGGTGGTTTCGGAGTGTCCGCCAGGTGGTTCTGGCGTACCCGGCAGGTGATTTTGGCGTGTCCGGCAGGTGTTTCTGGCGAGTCGAGCAGGTGGCTCCGGCATGCTCGGCAGGTGCTTCCAGCGTCTCCGGCACGTGGTTCTGGTGTGTCTGAGAGCTGGTTCCGGCATGTCCGGCAGATGATTCCGGAGTGTCCGCCAAGTGGTTCTGGCATACCCGGCTGGGGATTTGGGCATGACAGGTAGGTGGTTCCGGCGAGTCGAGCAGGTGGCTCCGGCGTGCTCGGCAGGTTGTTCAGACGGGTCTGGCAGGTGTTTTCCGTCTGTTCAGGGTGTGGTTCCAGCATCTCATGCACATGGTTCTGGCACGTCTGTGATGTGGTTCCGGCCGGCCCGACAGTTGTTTCCACAGTGTCCGCCAAGTGGTACTGGCGTAGTTGGCAGGTGATTTTGGCATGACCGGCAGGTGGTTCCAGCAAGCCCGGCAGGTGATTTCGGAGTGTCCGCCAGGTGGTTCTGGCGTAGCCGGCAGGTGATTTTTGCGTGTCCGGCAGGTGGTTCTGGCGAGTCGAGCAGGTGGTTCCGGCGTGCTCGGCAGGTGCTTCCGGGGTCATTGGCACGTGGTTTTGGCATATCTGAGAGGTGGTTCCGGCATGCCCGGCAGGTGATTCCGGAGTGTTCGCCAAGTGTTTGCGGCGTAGCCGGCAGGTGATTTTGCATGTCCAGCGGTCTTTCCGGCGGGTCGAGCCGGTGGTTCCGGCGTGTCCGGCAGGTGGTTCCGGTCTGTCCGGCAGGTGGTTCTGTGGTGTCCGGCACGAGGTTCAGTCTGAGAGGCTGTGCAGGCATGCCCCTCACGTGATTCCGGCTTGTCCCCGAAGTGGTGCTGGTGTTGCGGGCAGGTGAGTTTGGCGTGTCCGGCAGGTGGTTGAGGCGAGTTGAGCAGGTGGTTGCGACGTCCTCGGCAGGTGCTTCCGGCGTCTCCGACACGTGTTTCTGGCACATCTGACTGGTGGTTCCGGCATGCCCAAGAGTTGATTCCGGTCTGTCCGGTAGGTGGTTCCGGCGTGCACGGCACGTGGTTCTGGTACGTCTCAGAGGTGGTTGCGTATGCCCAACAGGTGATTCCGGACTGTCCGCCTCGTGCTTCTGGCACGTCTGAGAGGTGGTTCCAACATGCCCGGCAGGTCATTTCGGAGAGTCGTCCACGTGGTTCTGGCGTAGCCCGCAGGTGATTTTGGCGTGTCCGGCAGGTGGTTCCGCCGTGCTCGGCAGGTGGTTCAGGCTTGGCCGTCGCGTGGTTCCAGTCTGTCCAGGACGTGTTTCCAGCTTCTCCGGCAGGTGGTTCTGGTACGTCTGAGAGGTGGTTCCGCCATGGCTGGCAGGTGATCCCGGACGGTCCCCCAGGTGGTTCTGGCATAGCCAGCAGTTGATATTGGCCTGTCCGGCAGGTGGTTCCAGCGAGTCGAACAGGTGGCTCCGGCGTTCTTGGCAGGTGGTTCCGGTCTGTCCGGTAGGTGTTTCCGGCGTGTCTGGCACGTGCTTCCGGCACGTCTGAGAGGTGGTTCCGGCATGCGCGGCAGGTGATTCCGTAGTGTCCGCCAGGTGGTTCTGGCATACCCGGCAGGTGATTTTGGCGTGTCCGGCAGGTGTTTCTGGCGAGTCGAGCAGGTGGCTCCGGCATGCTCGGCAGGTGGTTCAGGTGGTTTTGGCAGGTGGTATCCGTCTGTTCGGGGTGTGGTTCCAGCATCTCATGAACACCTTTCTGGCACGTCTGAGATGTGGTTCCAGCCGGCCCGACAGGTGTTTCCGCAGTGTCCGCCAAGCGGTGCTGGCGTACTTGGCAGGTGATTTTGGCATGACTGGCAGGTGGTTCCAGCAAGCCCGGCAGGTGATTCCAAAGTGTTCACCAACTGGTTGTGGCGTAGCCGGCAGGTGATTTTTGCGTGATCGGCAGGTGTTTCTGGCGAGTCGAGCAGGTGGCTGCGGCATGGTCGGCAGGTGCTTCCGGCGTCTCCGGCACGTGGTTCTGGTGTGTCTGAGAGCTGGTTCCGACATGTCCGGCAGATGATTCCGGAGTGTCCGCCAAGTGGTTCTGGCATACCCAGCAGGTGATTTTGGCGTGTCAGGGAGGTGGTACCGGTGAGTCGAGCAGGTGGTTCCGGCATGCTCAGCAGGTGGTTCAGGCGGTTCTGGCAGGTGGTATCCGTCTGTTCGGGGTGTGGTTCCAGCATCTCATGAACACGTTTCTGGCACGTCTGAGATGTGGTTCCAGCCGGCCCGACAGGTGTTTCCGCAGTGTCCGCCAAGCGGTTCTGGCGTAGTTGGCAGGTGATTTTGGCATGACTGGCAGGTGGTTCCAGCAAGCCTGGCAGGTGATTCCAAAGTGTTCACCAACTGCTTGTGGCGTAGCCGGCAGGTGATTTTTGCGTGATCGGCAGGTGGTTCTGGCGAGTCGAGCAGGTGGTTCCGGCGTGCTCGGCTGGTGCTTCCGGGGTCATTGGCTCGGGGTTCTGGCATGTCTGAGAGGTGGTTCCTGCATGCCCGGCAAGTGATTCCGGAGTGTTCGCCAAGTGGTTCTGGCATAGTCGGCAGGTGATTTTGGCATGTCCGGCAGGTGGTTCAGGCGAGTTGAGCAGGTGGTTCCAACGTGCTTGGCAGGTGCTTCCGGCGTCTCCGGCACGTGTTTCTGGCACATCTGACAGGTGGTTCCGGCATGCCCGAAAGGTGATTCCGGTCTGTCCGGTAGGTGGTTCCAGCCTGCACGGCATGTGGTTCTGGTACGTCTCAGAGGTGGTTGCGCATGCCCAACAGGTGATTCCGGACTGTCCGCCACATGGTTCTGGCACGTCTGAGAGGTGTTTCCGGCATGCCCAGCAGGTCATCCCAGAGAGTCCTCCAAGTGGTTCTGGCATAACACGCAGGTGATTTTGGCGTGTCTGGCAGGTTGTTCCGTTGTGCTTGGCAGGTGGTTCAGGCTTGGCCGGCAGGTGGTTCCAGACTGTCCAGGACGTGTTTCCAGCTTCTCCGGCAGGTGGTTCTGGTACTTCAGAGAGGTGGTTCCGCCATGGCTGGCAGGTGATTCCGGACCCTCCCCCAGGTGGTTCTGGCATAGCCAGCAGTTGATATTGGCCTGTCCGGCAGGTGGTTCCAGCGAGTCGAACAGGTGGCTCCGGCGTGCTCGGCAGGTGGTTCCGGTCTGTCCGGTAGGTGATTCCGGCGTGTCCGGCACGTGCTTCCGGCGCGTCTGAGAGGTGGTTCCGGCATGCGCGACAGGTGGTTTCAGAGTGTCCGCCAGGTGGTTCTGGCGTACCCGGCAGGTGATTTTGGCGTGTCCGGCAGGTGTTTCTGGCGAGTCGAGCAGGTGGCTCCGGCATGCTCGGCAGGTGCTTCCGGCGTCTCCGGCACGTGGTTCTGGTGTGTCTGAGAGCTGGTTCCGGCATGTCCGGCAGATGATTCCGGAGTGTCCGCCAAGTGGTTCTGGCATAGCCGGCTGGTGATTTGGGCATGTCAGGTAGGTGGTTCCGGCGAGTCGAGCAGGTGGCTCCGGCGTGCTCGGCAGGTTGTTCACACGTGGCTGGCAGGTGTTCTCCGTCTGTTCGGGGTGTGGTTCCAGCATCTCATGTACATGGTTCTGGCACGTCTGAGATGTGGTTCCGGCCGGCCCGACGCGTGTTTCCACAGTGTCCGCCAAGTGCTACTGGCGTAGTTGGCAGGTGATTTTGGCATGACCGGCCAGTGGTTCCAGCAAGCCTGGCAGGTGATTCCAAAGTGTTCGCCAACAGGTTGTGGCGTAGCCGGCAGGTGATTTTTGCGTGATCGGCAGGTGGTTCTGGCGAGTTGAGCAGGTGGTTCCGGCGTGCTCGGCAGGTGGTTCCGGGGTCATTGGCACGTTGTTCTGGCATATCTGAGAGGTGGTTCCGGCATGCCCGGCAGGTGATTCCGGAGTGTTCGCCAAGTGTTTCCGGCGTAGCCGACAGGTGATTTTGCATGTCCAGCGGTCGTTCCGGCGGGTCGAGCCGGTGGTTCCGGCGTGTCCGGCAGGTGGTTCCGGTCTGTCCGGCAGGTGGTTCTGTGGTGTCCGGCACGAGGTTCAGTCTGAGAGGCTGTGCCGGCATGCCCCTCACGTGATTCCGGATTGTCCCCGAAGTGGTGCTGGTGTAGCGGGCAGGTGATTTTGGCGTGTCCGGCAGGTGGTTCAGGCGAGTTGAGCAGGTGGTTGCGACGTGCTCGGAAGGTGCTTCCGGCGTCTCCGGCACGTGTTTCTGGCACATCTGACTGGTGGTTCCGGCATGCCCAAGAGTTGATTCCGGTCTGTCCGGTAGGTGGTTCCGGCGTGCACGGCACGTGGTTCTGGTACGTCTCAGAGGTGGTTGTGTATGCCCAACAGGTGATTCCGGACTGTCCGCCACGTGCTTCTGGCACGTCTGAGAGGTGGTTCCAACATGCCCGGCAGGTCATTTCGGAGAGTCGTCCAAGTGGTTCTGGCGTAGCCCGCAGGTGATTTTGGCGTGTCCGGCAGGTGGTTCCGCCGTGCTCGGCAGGTGGTTCAGGCATGGCCGTCACGTGGTTCCAGTCTGTCCAGGACGTGTTTCCAGCTTCTCCGGCAGGTGGTTCTGGTACGTCTGAGAGGTGGTTCCGCCATGGCTGGCAGGTGATCCCGGGCTGTCCCCCAGGTGGTTCTGGCATAGCCAGCAGTTGATATTGGCCTGTCCGGCAGGTGGCTCCAGCGAGTCGAACAGGTGGCTCCGGCGTTCTTGGCAGGTGGTTCCGGTCTGTCCGGTAGGTGTTTCCGGCGTGTCTGGCTCGTGCTTCCGGCACGTCTGAGAGGTGGTTCCGGCATGCGCGGCAGGTGATTCCGGAGTGTCCGCCAGGTGGTTCTGGCGTTCCCGGCAGGTTATTTTGTCGTGTCCGGCAGGTGTTCCTGGCGAGTCGAGTAGGTGGCTCTGGCATGCTCGGCAGGTGCTTCCGGCGTCTCCGGCACTTGGTTCTGGTGTGTCTGAGAGCTGGTTCCGGCATGTCCGGCACATGATTCCGGAGTGTCCGCCAAGTGGTTCTGGCCTACCCAGCAGGTGATTTTGGCGTGTCAGGGAGGTGGTACCGGTGAGTCGAGCAGGTCGTTCCGGCGTGCTCAGCAGGTGGTTCAGGCAGTTCTGGCAGGTGGTATCCGTGTGTTCGGGGTGTGGTTCCAGCATCTCATGAACACGTTTCTGGCACGTCTGAGATGTGGTTCCAGCCGGCCCGACAGGTGTTTCCGCAGTGTCCGCCAAGCGGTTCTGGCGTAGTTGGCAGGTGATTTTGGCATGACTGGCAGGTGGTTCCAGCAAGCCTGGCAGGTGATTCCAAAGTGTTCACCAACTGGTTGTGGCGTAGCCGGCAGGTGATTTTTGCGTGATCGGCAGGTGGTTCTGGCGAGTCGAGCAGGTGGTTCCGGCGTGCTCGGCAGGTGCTTCCGGGTCATTGGCACGTGGTTCTGGCATATCTGAGAGGTGGTTCCGGCATGCCCGACAGGTGATTCCGGAGTGTTCGCCAAGTGTTTGCGGCGTAGCCGGCAGGTGATTTTGCATGTCCAGCGGTCGTTCCGGCGGGTCGAGCCGCTGGTTCCGGCGTGTCCGGCAGGTGGTTCCGGTCTGTCCGGCAGGTGGTTCTGTGGTGTCCGGCACGAGGTTCAGTCTGAGAGGCTGTGCCGGCATGCCCCTCACGTGATTCCGGATTGTCCCCGAAGTTGTGCTGGTGTAGCGGTCAGGTGCTTCCGGCGTCTCCGGCACGTATTTCTGGCACATCTGACTGGTGGTTCCGGCATGCCCATGAGTTGATTCCTGTCTGTCCGGTAGGTGGTTCCGGCGTGCACAGCACGTGGTTCTGGTACGTCTCAGAGGTGGTTGCGTATGCCCAACAGGTGATTCCGGACTGTCCGCCACGTGCTTCTGGCACGTCTGAGAGGTGGTTCCAACATGCCCGGCAGGTCATCCCAGAGAGTCCTCCAAGTGATTCTGGCATAACACGCAGGTGATTTTGGCGTGTCTGCCAGGTTGTTCCGTTGTGCTTGGCAGGTGGTTCAGGCTTGGCCGGCAGGTGGTTCCAGACTGTCCAGGACGTGTTTCCAGCTTCTCCGGCAGGTGGTTCTGGTACGTTTGAGAGGTGGTTCCGCCATGGCTGGCAGGCGATTCCGGACCGTCTCCCAGGTGGTTCTGGCATAGCCAGCAGTTAATACTGGCCTGTGCGGCAGGTGGTTCCAGCGAGTCGAACAGGTGGCTCCGGCGTGCTCGGCAGGTGGTTCCGGTCTGTCCGGTAGGTGATTCCGGCGTGTCCGGCACGTGCTTCCGGCACGTCTGAGAGGTGGTTCCGGCATGCGCGACAGGTGATTTCGGAGTGTCCGCCAGGTGGTTCTGGCGTAGCCGGCAGGTGATTTTGGCGTGTCCGGCAGGTGTTTCTGGCGAGTCGAGCAGGTGGCTCCGGCATGCTCGGCAGGTGCTTCCGGCGTCTCCGGCACGTGGTTCTGGTGTGTCTGAGAGCTGGTTCCGGCATATCCGGCAGATGATTCCGGAGTGTCCGCCAAGTGGTTCTGGCATACCCGGCTGGTGATTTGGGCATGTCAGGTAGGTGGTTCCGGCGAGTCGAGCAGGTGGCTCCGGCGAGCTCGGCAGGTTGTTCAGACGGGTCTGGCAGGTGTTTTCCGTCTGTTCGGGGTGTGGTTCCAGCATCTCATGCACATGGTTCTGGCACGTCTGAGATGTGGTTCCGGCCGGCCCGACAGGTGTTTCCACAGTGTCCGCCAAGTGGTACTGGCGTAGTTGGCAGGTGATTTTGGCATGCCCGTCAGGTGGTTCCAGCAAGCCCGGCAGGTGATTCCGAAGTGTTCCCCAACTGGTTGTGGCGTAGCCGGCAGGTGATTTTTGCATGTTCGGCAGGTGGTTCTGGCGAGTCGAGCAGGTGGTTCCGGCGTGCTCGGCAGGTGCTTCCGGGGTCATTGGCACGTGGTTCTGGCATATCTGAGATGTGGTTCCGGCATGCCCGAAAAGTGATTCCGGTCTGTCCGGTAGGTGGTTCCAGCCTGCACGGCATGTGGTTCTGGTACGTCTCAGAGGTGGTTGCGCATGCCCAACAGGTGATTCCCGACTGTCCGCCACATGGTTCTGGCACGTCTGTGAGATGGTTCCGGCATGCCTGGCAGGTCATCCCAGAGAGTCCTCCAAGTGGTTCTGGCATAACACGCAGGTGATTCAGGCGCGTCCGGCAGGTGGTTCCGCCATGCTCGGCAGGTGGTTCAGGCTTGGCCGGCAGGTGGTTCCAGACTGTCCAGGACGTGTTTCCATATTCTCCGGCAGGTGGTTCTGGTACATCTGAGAGGTGGTTCCGCCATGCCTGCAGGTGATCCCGGCTGTCCCCCAGGTGGTTCTGGCATAGCCAGCAGTTGATATTGGCCTGTCCGGCAGGTGGTTCCAGCGAGTCGAACAGGTGGCTCCGGCGTGCTCGGCAGGTGGTTCCGGTCTGTCCGGTAGGTGATTCCGGCGTGTCCGGCACGTGCTTCCGGCACGTCTGAGAGGTGGTTCCGGCATGCGCGACAGGTGATTTCGGAGTGTCCGCCAGGTGGTTCTGGCGTACCCGGCAGGTAATTTTGGCGTGTCCGGCAGGTGTTTCTGGCGAGTCGAGCAGGTGGCTACGGCATGCTCGGCAGGTGCTTCCGGCGTCTCCGGCACGTGGTTCTGGTGTGTCTGAGAGCTGGTTCCGGCATGTCCGGCAGATGATTCCGGAGTGTCCGCCAAGTGGTTCTGGCATACCCGGCTGGTGATTTGGGCATGTCAGGTAGGTGGTTCCGGCGATTAGAGCAGGTGGCTCCAGCGTGCTCTGCAGGTTGTTCAGACGGGTCTGGCAGGTGTTTTCCGTCTGTTCGGGGTGTGGTTCCAGAATCTCATGCACATGGTTCTGGCACGTCTGAGATGTGGTTCCGGCCGGCCCGACACGTGTTTCCACAGTGTCCGCCAAGTGGTACTGGCGTAGTTGGCAGGTGATTTTGGCATGACCGGCAGGTGGTTCCAGCAAGCCCGGCAGGTGATTCCGAAGTGTTCCCCAACTGGTTGTGGCGTAGCCGGCAGGTGATTTTTGCGTGTCCGGCAGGGGGTTCTGGCGAGTCGAGCAGGTGGTTCCGGCGTGCTCGGCAGGTGCTTCCGGGGTCATTGGCACGTGGTTCTGGCATATCTGAGAGGTGGTTCCGGCATGCCCGGCAGGTGATTCCGGAGTGTTCGCCAAGTGTTTCCGGCGTAGCCGGCAGGTGATTTTGCATGTCCAGCGGTCGTTCCGGCGGGTCGAGACGGTGGTTCCGGCGTGTCCGGCAGGTGGTTCCGGTCTGTCCGGCATGTGGTTCTGTGGTGTCCGGCACGAGATTCAGTCTGAGAGGCTGTGCCGGGATGCCCCTCACGTGATTCCGGCTTGTCCCCGAAGTGGTGCTGGTGTAGCGGGAAGGTGATTTTGGCGTGTCTGGCAGGTGGTTCAGGCGAGTTGAGCAGGTGGTTGCGACGTGCTCGGCGGGTGCTTCCGGTGTCTCCGGCACGTGTTTCTGGCACATCTGACTGGTGGTTCCGGCATGCCCAAAAGTTGATTCCGGTCTGTCTGGTAGGTGGTTCCGGCGTGCACGGCACGTGATTCTGGTACGTGTCAGAGGTGGTTGCGTATGCCCAACAGGTGATTCCTGACTGTCCGCCACGTGCTTCTGGCACGTCTGAGAGGTGGTTCCAACATGCCCGGCAGGAAATTTCGGAGAGTCGTCCAAGTGGTTCTGGCGTAGCCCGCAGGTGATTTTGGAGTGTCCGGCAGGTGGTTCCGCCGTGCTCGGCTGGTGGTTCAGGCATGGCCGTCACGTGGTTCCAGTCTGTCCAGGACGTGTTTCCAGCTTCTCCGGCAGGTGGTTCTGGTACGTCTGAGAGGTGGTTCCGCCGTGGCTGGCAGGCGATTCCGGACCGTCCCCCGGTGGTTCTGGCATAGCCAGCAGTTGATATTGGCCTGTCCGGCAGGTGGTTCCAGCGAGTCGAACAGGTGGCTCCGGCGTGCTCGCCAGGTGGTTCCGGTCTGTCCGGTAGGTGATTCCGGCGTGTCCGGCACGTGCTTCCGGCACGTCTGAGAGGTGGTTCCGGCATGCGCGACAGGTGATTTCGGAGTGTCCGCCAGGTGGTTCTGGCGTACCCGGCCGGTGATTTTGGCGTGTCCGGCAGGTGTTTCTGGCGAGTCGAGCAGGTGGCTCCGGCGTGCTCGGCAGGTTGTTCAGACGTGTCCGGCAGGTGCTTTCCGTCTGTTCGGGGTGTGGTTCCAGCATCTCATGCACATGGTTCTGGCACGTCTGAGATGTGGTTCCGGCAGGCCCGACAGGTGTTTCCACAGTGTCTGCCAAGTGGTACTGGCGTAGTTGGCAGGTGATTTTGGCGTGTCCGGCAGGTGTTTCTGGCGAGTCGAGCAGGTGGCTCTGGCATGCTCGGCAGGTGCTTCCGGCGTCTCCGGCACGTGGTTCTGGTGTGTCTGAGAGCTGGTTCCGGAATGTCCGGCAGATGATTCCGGAGTGTCCGCCAAGTGGTTCTGGCATACCCGGCTGGTGATTTGGGCATGTCAGGTAGGTGGTTCCGGCGAGTCGAGCAGGTGGTTCCGGCGTGCTCGGCAGGTTGTTCAGACGGGTCTGGCAGGTGTTTTCCGTCTGTTCAGGGTGTGGTTCCAGCATCTCATGCACATGGTTCTGGCACGTCTGTGATGTGGTTCCGGCCGGCCCGACAGTTGTTTCCACAGTGTCCGCCAAGTGGTACTGGCGTAGTTGGGAGGTGATTTTGGCATGACCGGCAGGTGGTTCCAGCAAGCCCGGCAGGTGATTCCGCAGTGTTCCCCAACTGGTTGTGGCGTAGCCGGCAGGTGATTTTTGCGTGTCCGGCAGGTGGTTCTGGCGAGTCGAGCAGGTGGTTCCGGCGTGCTCGGCAGGTGCTTCCGGGGTCATTGGCACGTGGTTCTGGCATATCTGAGAGGTGGTTCCGGCATGCCCGGCAGGTGATTCCGGAGTGTTCGCCAAGTGTTTCCGGCGTAGCCGGCAGGTGATTTTGCATGTCCAGCGGTCGTTCCGGCGGGTCGAGCCGTTGGTTCCGGCGTGTCCGGCAGGTGGTTCCGGTCTGTCCGGCAGGTGGTTCTGTGGTGTCCGGCACGAGGTTCAGTCTGAGAGGCTGTGCCAGCATGCCCCTCACGTGATTCCGGCTTGTCCCCGAAGTGGTGCTGGTGTAGCGGGCAGGTGATTTTGTCGTGTCCGGCAGGTGTTTCTGGCGAGTCGAGCAGGTGGCTCCGGTGTCCTCGGCAGGTTGTTCAGACGGGTCCGGCAGGTGCTTTCCGTCTGTTCGGGTTGTGGTTCCAGCATCTCATGCACATGGTTCCGGCACGTCTGAGATGTGGTTCCGGCAGGCCCGACAGGTGTTTCCACAGTGTCTGCCAAGTGGTACTGGCGTAGTTGGCAGGTGATTTTGGCGTGTCCGGCAGGTGTTTCTGGCGAGTCGAGCAGGTGGCTACGGCATGCTCGGCAGGTGCTTCCGGGTCTCCGGCACGTGGTTCTGGTGTGTCTGAGAGCTGGTTCCGGCATGTCCGGCAGATGATTCCGGATGGCCCGCCAAGTGGTTCTGGCATACCCGGCTGGTGATTTGGGCATGTCAGGTAGGTGGTTCCGGCGATTAGAGCAGGTGGCTCCGGCGTGCTCGGCAGGTTGTTCAGACGGGTCTGGCAGGTGTTTTCCGTCTGTTCGGGGTGTGGTTCCAGAATCTCATGCACATGGTTCTGGCACGTCTGAGATGTGGTTCCGGCCGGCCCGACACGTGTTTCCACAGTGTCCGCCAAGTGGTACTGGCGTAGTTGGCAGGTGATTTTGGCATGACCGGCAGGTGGTTCCAGCAAGCCCGGCAGGTGATTCCGAAGTGTTCCCCAACTGGTTGTGGCGTAGCCGGCAGGTGATTTTTGCGTGTCCGGCAGGGGGTTCTGGCGAGTCGAGCAGGTGGTTCCGGCGTGCTCGGCAGGTGCTTCCGGGGTCATTGGCACGTGGTTCTGGCATATCTGAGAGGTGGTTCCGGCATGCCCGGCAGGTGATTCCGGCATGTTCGCCAAGTGTTTCCGGCGTAGCCGGCAGGTGATTTTGCATGTCCAGCTGTCGTTCCGGCGGGTCGAGCCGGTGGTTCCGGCGTGTCCGGCAGGTGGTTCCGGTCAGTCCGGCAGGTGGTTCTGTGGTGTCCGGCACGAGATTCAGTCTGAGAGGCTGTGCCGGGATGCCCCTCACGTGATTCCGGCTTGTCCCCGAAGTGGTGCTGGTGTAGCGGGAAGGTGTTTTTGGCGTGTCTGGCAGGTGGTTCAGGCGAGTTGAGCAGGTGGTTGCGACGTGCTCGGCGGGTGCTTCCGGTGTCTCCGGCACGTGTTTCTGGCACATCTGACTGGTGGTTCCGGCATGCCCAAAAGTTGATTCCGGTCTGTCCGGTAGGTGGTTCCGGCGTGCACGGCACGTGATTCTGGTACGTGTCAGAGGTGGTTGCGTATGCCCAACAGGTGATTCCTGACTGTCCGCCACGTGCTTCTGGCACGTCTGAGAGGTGGTTCCAACATGCCCGGCAGGAAATTTCGGAGAGTCGTCCAAGTGGTTCTGGCGTAGCCCGCAGGTGATTTTGGAGTGTCCGGCAGGTGGTTCCGCCGTGCTCGGCAGGTGGTTCAGGCATGGCCGTCACGTGGTTCCAGTCTGTCCAGGACGTGTTTCCAGCTTCTCCGGCAGGTGGTTCTGGTACATCTGAGAGGTGGTTCCGCCATGGCTGGCAGGTGATCCCGGACTGTCCCCCAGGTGGTTCTGGCATAGCCAGCAGTTGATATTGGTCTGTCCGGCAGGTGGTTCCAGCGAGTCGAACAGGTGGCTCCGGCGTGCTCGGCAGGTGGTTCCGGTCTGTCCGGTAGGTGATTCCGGCGTGTCCGGCACGTGCTTCCGGCACGTCTGAGAGGTGGTTCCGGCATGCGCGACAGGTGATTTCGGAGTGTCCGCCAGGTGGTTCTGGCGTACCCGGCAGGTGATTTTGGCGTGTCCGGCAGGTGTTTCTGGCGAGTCGAGCAGGTGGCTCCGGCGTGCTCGGCAGGTTGTTCAGACGGGACTGGCAGGTGTTTTCCGTCTGTTCGGGGTGTGGTTCCAGCATCTCATGCACATGGTTCTGGCACGTCTGAGATGTGGTTCCGGCCGGCCCGACAGGTGTTTCCACAGTGTCTGCCAAGTGGTACTGGCGTACCCGGCAGGTGATTTTGGCGTGTCCGGCAGGGGTTTCTGGCGAGTCGAGCAGGTGGCTCCGGCATGCTCGGCAGGTGCTTCCGGCGTCTCCGGCACTGGGTTCTGGTGTGTCTGAGAGCTGGTTCCGGCATGTCTGGCAGATGATTCCTGAGTGTCCGCCAAGTGGTTCTGGCATACCCAGCAGGTGATTTTGGCGTGTCAGGGAGGTGGTACCGGTGAGTCGAGCAGGTGGTTCCGGCGTGCTCAGCAGGTGGTTCGGGCGGTTCTGGCAGGTGGTATCTGTCTGTTCGGGGTGTGGTTCCAGCATCTCATGAACACGTTTCTGGCACGTCTGAGATGTGGTTGTAGCCGGCCCGACAGGTGTTTCTGCAGTGTCTGCCAAACGGTTCTGGCGTAGTTGTCAGGTGATTTTTGCATGACTGGCAGGTGGTTCCAGCAAGCCTGGCAGGTGATTCCGGTCTGTCCGGTAGGTGGTTCCAGCCTGCACGGCATGTGGTTCTGGTACGTCTCAGAGGTGGTTGCGCATGCCCAACAGGTGATTCCGGACTGTCCGCCACATGGTTCTGGCACGTCTGAGAGGTGGTTCCGGCATGCCCGGCAGGTCATCCCAGAGAGTCCTCCAAGTGGTTCTGGCCTAACACGCAGGTGATTTTGGCGTGTCTGGCAGGTTGTTCCGTTGTGCTTGGCAGGTGGTTCAGGCTTGGCCGGCAGGTGGTTCCAGACTGTCCAGGACGTGTTTCCAGCTTCTCCGGCAGGTGGTTCTGGTACGTCTGAGAGGTGGTTCCGCCATGGCTGGCAGGCGATTCCGGACCGTCCCCCGGTGGTTCTGGCATAGCCAGCAGTTGATATTGGCCTGTCCGGCAGGTGGTTCCAGCGAGTCGAACAGGTGGCTCCGGCGTGCTCGGCAGGTGGTTCCGGTCCGTCCGGTAGGTGATTCCGGCGTGTCCGGCACGTGCTTCCGGCACGTCTGAGAGGTGGTTCCGGCATGCGCGACAGGTGATTTCGGAGTGTCCGCCAGGTGGTTCTGGCGTACCCGGCAGGTGATTTTGGCGTGTCCGGCAGGTGTTTCCGGCGAGTCGAGCAGGTGGCTGTGGCATGCTCGGCAGGTGCTTCCGGCGTCTCCGGCACGTGGTTCTGGTGTGTCTGAGAGCTGGTTCTGGCATGTCCGGCAGATGATTCCGGAGTGTCCGCCAAGTGGTTCTGGCATAGCCGGCTGGTGATTTGGGCATGTCAGGTAGGTGGTTCCGGCGAGTCGAGCAGGTGGCTCCGGCGTGCTCGGCAGGTTGTTCAGACGGGTCTGGCAGGTGTTTTCCGTCTGTTCGGGGTGTGGTTCCAGCATCTCATGCACATGGTTCTGGCTCGTCTGAGATGTGGTTCCGGCCGGCCCGACAGGTGTTTCCACAGTGTCCGCCAAGTGGTACTGGCGTAGTTGGCAGGTGATTTTGGCATGAGCTGTCAGGTGGTTCCAGCAATCCCGGCAGGTGATTCCGAAGTGTTCCCCAACTGGTTGTGGCGTAGCCGGCAGGAGATTTTTGCGTGATCGGCAGGTGGTTCTGGCGAGTCGAGCAGGTGGTTCCGGCGTGCTCGGCTGGTGCTTCCGGGGTCATTGGCACGGGGTTCTGGCATGTCTGAGAGGTGGTTCCGGCATGCCCGGCAGGTGATTCCGGAGTGTTCGCCAAGTGGTTCCGGCGTAGCCGGCAGGTGATTTTGCATGTCCAGCGGTCGTTCCGGCGGGTCGAGCCGGTGGTTCCGGCGTGTCCGACAGGTGGTTCCGGTCTGTCCGGCAGGTGGTTCTGTGGTGTCCGGCACGAGGTTCAGTCTGAGAGGCTGTGCCGGCATGCCCCTCACGTGATTCCGGCTTGTCCCCGAAGTGGTGCTGGTGTAGCGGGCAGGTGATTTTGGCGTGTCCGGCAGGTGGTTGAGGCGAGTTGAGCAGGTGGTTACGACGTGCTCGGCAGGTGCTTCCGGCGTCTCCGGCACTTGTTTCTGGCACATCTGACTGGTGGTTCCGGCATGCCCAAAAGTTGATTCCGGTCTGTCCGGTAGGTGGTTCCGGCGTGCACGGCACGTGGTTCTGGTACGTCTCAGAGGTGGTTGCGTATGCCCAACAGGTGATTCCGGAGTGTCCGCCAGGTGATTCTGGCATACCCGGCAGGTGATTTTGGCGTGTCCGGCAGGTGTTTCTGGCGAGTCGAGCAGGTGGCTGTGGCATGCTCGGCAGGTGCTTCCAGCGTCTCCGGCACTTGGTTCTGGTGTGTCTGAGAGCTGGTTCCGGCATGTCCGGCAGATGATTCCGGATTGTCCGCCAAGTGGTTCTGGCATACCCAGCAGGTGATTTTGGCGTGTCAGGGAGGTGGTACCGGTGAGTCGAGCAGGTCGTTCCGGCGTGCTCAGCAGGTGGTTCAGGCGGTTTTGGCAGGTGGTATCTGTCTGTTCGGGGTGTGGTTGCAGCATCTCATGAACACGTTTCTGGCACGTCTGAGATGCGGTTCCAGCCGGCCAGACAGGTGTTTCCGCAGTGTCCGCCAAGCGGTTCTGGCGTAGTTGGAAGGTGATTTTGGCATGACTGGCAGGTGGTTCCAGCAAGCCTGGCAGGTGATTCCAAAGTGTTCCCCAACTGGTTGTGGCGTAGCCGGCAGGTGATTTTTGCGTGTCCGGAAGGCGGTTCTGGCGAGTCGAGCAGGTGGTTCCGGCGTGCTCGGCAGGTGGTTCCGGGGTCATTGGCACGTGGTTCTGGCATATCTGAGAGGTGGTTCCGGCATGCCCGGCAGGTGATTCCGGAGTGTTCGCCAAGTGTTTCCGGCGTAGCCAGCAGGTGATTTTGCACGTCCAGCGGTCGTTCCGGCGGGTCGAGCCGGTGGTTCCGGCGTGTCCGGCAGGTGGTTCCGGTCTGTCCGGCAGGTGGTTCTGTGGTGTCCGGCATGAGGTTCAGCCTGAGAGGCTGTGCCGGCATGCCCCTCACGTGATTCCGGCTTGTCCCCGAAGTGGTGCTGGTGTAGCGGGCAGGTGATTTTGGCGTGTCCGGCAGGTGGTTCAGGCGAGTTGAGCAGGTGGTTGCGACGTGCTCGGCAGGTGCTTCCGGCGTCTCCGGCACGTGTTTCTGGCACATCTGACTGGTGGTTCCGGCATGCCCAAAAGTTGATTCCGGTCTGTCCGGTAGGTGGTTCCGGCGTTCACTGCACGTGGTTCTGGTACGTCTCAGAGGTGGTTGCGTATGCCCAACAGGTGATTCCGGACTGTCCGCCACGTGCTTCTGGCACGTCTGAGAGGTGGTTCCAACATGCCCGGCAGGTCATTTCGGAGAGTCGTCCAAGTGGTTCTGGCGTAGCCCGCAGGTGATTTTGGCGTGTCCGGCAGGTGGTTCCGCCGTGCTCGGCAGGTAGTTCAGGCATGGCCGTCACGTGGTTCCAGTCTGTCCAGGACGTGTTTCCAGCTTCTCCGGCAGGTGGCTCTGGTACGTCTGAGAGGTGGTTCCGACATGGCTGGCAGGTGATCCCGGACTGTCCCCCAGGTGGTTCTGGCATAGCCAGCAGTTGATATTGGCCTGTCCGGCAGGTGGTTCCAGCGAGTCGAACAGGTGGCTCCGGCGTGCTCGGCAGGTGGTTCCGGTCTGTCCGGTAGGTGATTCCGGCGTGTCCGGCACGTGCTTCCGGCACGTCTGAGAGGTGGTTCCGGCATGCGCGACAGGTGATTTCGGAGTGTCCGCCAGGTGGTTCTGGCGTACCCGGCAGGTGATTTTGGCGTGTCCGGCAGGTGTTTCTGGCGAGTCGAGCAGGTGGCTCCGGCATGCTCGGCAGGTGCTTCCGGCGTCTCCGGCACGTGGTTCTGGTGTGTCTGAGAGCTGGTTCCGGCATGTCCGGCAGATGATTCCGGAGTGTCCGCCAAGTGGTTCTGGCATACCGGGCTGGTGATTTGGGCATGTCAGGTAGGTGGTTCCGGCGAGTCGAGCAGGTGGCTCCGGCGTGCTCGGCAGGTTGTTCAGACGGGTCTGGCAGGTGTTTTCCGTCTGTTCAGGGTGTGGTTCCAGCATCTCATGCACATGGTTCTGGCACGTCTGTGATGTGGTTCCGGCCGGCCCGACAGTTGTTTCCACAGTGTCCGCCAAGTGGTACTGGCGTAGTTGGCAGGTGATTTTGGCATGACCGGCAGGTGGTTCCAGCAAGCCCGGCAGGTGATTCCGAAGTGTTCCCCAACTGGTTGTGGCGTAGCCGGCAGGTGATTTTTGCGTGTCCGGCAGGTGGTTCTGGAGAGTCGAGCAGGTGGTTCCGGCGTGCTCGGCTGGTGCTTCCGGGGTCATTGGCACGTGGTTCTGGCATATCTGAGAGGTGGTTCTGGCATGCCCGGCAAGTGATTCCGGAGTGTTCGCCAAGTGTTTCCGGCGTAGCCGGCAGGTGATTTTGCATGTCCAGCTGTCGTTCCCGCGGGTCGAGCCGGTGGTTCCGGCGTGTCCGGCAGGTGGTTCCGGTCTGTCCGGCAGGTGGTTCTGTGGTGTCCGGCACGAGGTTCAGTCTGAGAGGCTGTGCCAGCATGCCCCTCACGTGATTCCGGCTTGTCCCCGAAGTGGTGCTGGTGTAGCGGGCAGGTGATTTTGGCGTGTCCGGCAGGTGGTTCAGGCGAGTTGAGCAGGTGGTTGCGACGTGCTCGGCAGGTGCTTCCGGCGTCTCCGGCACGTGTTTCTGGCACAACTGACTGGTGGTTCCGGCATGCCCAAAAGTTGATTCCGGTCTGTCCGGTAGGTGGTTCCGGCGTGCACGGCACGTGGTTCTGGTACGTGTCAGAGGTGGTTGCGTAAGCCCAACAGGTGATTCCGGACTGTCCGCCACATGGTTCTGGCACGTCTGAGAGGTGGTTCCGGCATGCCCGGCAGGTCATCCCAGAGAGTCCTCCAAGTGGTTCTGTCATAACACGCAGGAGATTTTGGCGTGTCTGCCAGGTTGTTCCGTTGTGCTTCGCAGGTGGTTCAGGCTTGGCCGGCAGGTGGTTCCAGACTGTCCAGGACTTGTTTCCAGCTTCTCCGGCAGGTGGTTCTGGTACGTCTGAGAGGTGGTTCCGCCATGGCTGGCAGGCGATTCCGGACCGTCCCCCGGTGGTTCTGGCATAGCCAGCAGTTGATATTGGCCTGTCCGGCAGGTGGCTCCAGCGAGTCGAACAGGTGGCTCCAGCGTTCTTGGCAGGTGGTTCCGGTCTGTCCGGCAGGTGATTCCGGCGTGTCCGGCACGTGCTTCCGGCACGTCTGAGAGGTGGTTCCAGAAGCCCGGCAGGTGATTCCGAAGTGTTCCCCAACTGGTTGTGGCGTAGCCGGCAGGTGATTTTTGCGTGTCCGGCAGGTGGTTCTGGCGAGTCGAGCAGGTGGCTCCGGCGTGCTCGGCAGGTTGTTCAGACGGGTGTGGCAGGTGTTTTCCGTCTGTTCGGGGTGTGGTTCCAGCATCTCATGCACATGGTTCTGGCACGTCTGAGATGTGGTTCCGGCCGGCCCGACAGGTGTTTCCACACTGTCCGCCAAGTGGTACTGGCGTAGTAGGCGGGCGATTTTGGCATGACCGGCAGGTGGTTCCAGCAAGCCCGGCAGGTGATTTCGGAGTGTCCGCCAGGTGGTTCTGGCGTAGCCGGCAGGTGATTTTTGCGTGTCCGGCAGGTGGTTCTGGCGAGTCGAGCAGGTGGTTCCGGCGTGCTCGGCAGGTGCTTCCGGGGTCATTGGCACGTGGTTCTGGCATACCTGAGAGGTGGTTCCGGCATGCCCGGCAGGTGATTCCGGAGTGTTCGCCAAGTGTTTGCGGCGTAGCCGGCAGGTGATTTTGCATGTCCAGCGGTCTTTCCGGCGGGTCGAGCCGGTGGTTCCGGCGTGTCCGGCAGGTGGTTCCGGTCTGTCCGGCAGGTGGTACTGTGGTGTCCGGCACGAGGTTCAGTCTGAGAGGCTGTGCAGGCATGCCCCTCACGTGATTCCGGCTTGTCCCCGAAGTGGTGCTGGTGTTGCGCTCAGGTGATTTTGGCGTGTCCGGCAGGTGGTTGAGGCGAGTTGAGCAGGTGGTTGCGACGTCCTCGGCAGGTGCTTCCGGCGTCTCCGACACGTGTTTCTGGCACATCTGACTGGTGGTTCCGGCATGCCCAAGAGTTGATTCCGGTCTGTCCGGTAGGTGGTTCCGGCGTGCACGGCACGTGGTTCTGGTACGTCTCAGAGGTGGTTGCGTATGCCCAACAGGTGATTCCGGACTGTCCGCCACGTGCTTCTGGCACGTCTGAGAGGTGGTTCCAACATGCCCGGCAGGTCATTTCGGAGAGTCGTCCAAGTGGTTCTGGCGTAGCCCGCAGGTGAATTTGGCGTGTCTGGCAGGTGGTTCCGCCGTGCTCGGCAGGTGGTTCAGGCTTGGCCGTCGCGTGGTTCCAGTCTGTCCAGGACGTGTTTCCAGCTTCTCCGGCAGGTGGTTCTGGTACGTCTGAGAGGTGGTTCCGCCATGGCTGGCAGGTGATCCCGGACGGTCCCCCAGGTGGTTCTGGCATAGCCAGCAGTTGATATTGGCCTGTCCGGCAGGTGGTTCCAGCGAGTCGAACAGGTGGCTCCGGCGTTCTTGGCAGGTGGTTCCGGTCTGTCCGGTAGGTGTTTCCGGCGTGTCTGGCACGTGCTTCCGGCACGTCTGAGAGGTGGTTCCGTCATGCGCGGCAGGTGATTCCGTAGTGTCCGCCAGGTGGTTCTGGCATACCCGGCAGGTGATTTTGGCGTGTCCGGCAGGTGTTTCTGGCGAGTCGAGCAGGTGGCTCCGGCATGCTCGGCAGGTGCTTCCGGCGTCTCCGGCACTTGGTTCTGGTGTGTCTGAGAGCTGGTTCCGGCATGTCCGGCAGATGATTCCGGAGTGTCCGCCAAGTGGTTCTGGCATACCCAGCAGGTGATTTTGGCGTGTCAAGCATGTGGTACCGGTGAGTCGAGCAGGTGGTTCCCGCGTGCTCAGCAGGTGGTTCCGGCGGTTCTGGCAGGTGGTATCCGTCTGTTCGGGGTGTGGTTCCAGCATCTAATGAACACGTTTCTGGCACGTCTGAGATGTGGTTCCGGCCGGCCCGACAGGTGTTTCCGCAGTGTCCGCCAAGCGGTTCTGGCGTAGTTGGCAGGTGATTTTGGCATGACTGGCAGGTGGTTCCAGCAAGCCTGGCAGGTGATTCCAAAGTGTTCACCAACTGGTTGTGGCGTAGCCGGCAGGTGATTTTTGCGTGGTCGGCAGGTGGTTCTGGCGAGTCGAGCAGGTGGTTCCGGCGTGCTCGGCTGGTGCTTCCGGGGTCATTGGCACGGGGTTCTGGCAGGTCTGAGAGGTGGTTCCTGCATGCCCGGCAAGTGATTCCGGAGTGTTCGCCAAGTGGTTCTGGCATAGTCGGCAGGTGATTTTGGCCTGTCCGGCAGGTGGTTCAGGCGAGTTGAGCAGGTGGTTCCAACGTGCTTGGCAGGTGCTTCCGGCGTCTCCGGCACGTGTTTCTGGCACATCTGACAGGTGGTTCCGGCATGCCCGAAAGGTGATTCCGGTCTGTCCGGTAGGTGGTTCCAGCCTGCACGGCATGTGGTTCTGGTACGTCTCAGAGGTGGTTGCGCATGCCCAACAGGTGATTCCGGACTGTCCGCCACATGGTTCTGGCATGTCTGAGAGGTGGTTCCGGCATGCCCGGCAGGTCATCCCAGAGAGTCCTCCAAGTGGTTCTGGCATAACACGCAGGTGATTTTGGCGTGTCTGGCAGGTTGTTCCGTTGTGCTTGGCAGGTGGTTCAGGCTTGGCCGGCAGGTGGTTCCAGACTGTCCAGGACGTATTTCCAGCTTCTCCGGCAGGTGGCTCTGGTACGTCTGAGAGGTGGTTCCGCCATGGCTGGCAGGTGATTCCGGACCGTCCCCCAGGTGGTTCTGGCATAGCCAGCAGTTAATATTGGCCTGTCCGGCAGGTGGTTCCAGCGAGTCGAACAGGTGGCTCCGGCGTGCTCGGCAGGTGGTTCCGGTCCGTCCGGTAGGTGATTCCGGCGTGTCCGGCACGTGCTTCCGGCACGTCTGAGAGGTGGTTCCGGCATGCGCGACAGGTGATTTCGGAGTGTCCACCAGGTGGTTCTGGCGTACCCGGCAGGTGATATTGGCGTGTCCGGCAGGTGTTTCTGGCGAGTCGAGCAGGTGGCTCCGGCATGCTCGGCAGGTCCTTCCGGCGTCTCCGGCACTTGGTTCTTGTGTGTCTGAGAGCTGGTTCCGGCATCTCCGGCAGATGATTCCGGAGTGTCCGCAAAGTGGTTCTGGCATACCCGGCTGGTGATTTGGGCATGTCAGGTAGGTGGTTCCGGCGAGTCGAGCAGGTGGCTCCGGCGTGCTCGGCAGGTTGTTCAGACGGGTCTGGCAGGTGTTTTCCGTCTGTTCAGGGTGTGGTTCCAGCATCTCATGCACATGGTTCTGGCACGTCTGAGATGTGGTTCCGGCCGGCCCGACAGGTGTTTCCACAGTGTCCGCCAAGTGGTTCTGGCGTAGTTGGCAGGTGCTTTTGGCATGACCGGCAGGTGGTTCCAGCAAGCCTGGCAGGTGATTGCAAAGTGTTCTCCAACTGGTTGTGGCATAGCCGGCAGGTGATTTTTGCGTGATCGGCAGGTGGTTCTGGTGAGTCGAGAAGGTGGTTCCGGCGTGCTCGGCTGGTGCTTCCGTGGTCATTGGCACGTGGTTCTGGCATATCTGAGAGGTGGTTCCGTCATGCCCGGCTGGTGATTCCGGAGTGTTCGCCAAGTGTTTGCGGCGTAGCCAGCAGGTGATTTTGCATGTCGAGCGGTCGTTCCGGCGGGTCGAGCCGGTGGTTCCGGCGTGTCCAGCAGGTGGTTCCGGTCTGTCCGGCAGGTGGTTCTGTGGTGTCTGGCACGAGGTTCAGTCTGAGAGGCTGTGCCGGCATGCCCCTCACGTGATTCCGGATTGTCCCCGAAGTGGTGCTGGTGTAGCGGGCAGGTGATTTTGGCGTGTCCGGCAGGTGGTTCAGGCGAGTTGAGCAGGTGGTTGCGACGTGCTCGGCAGGTGCTTCCGGCGTCTCCGGCACGTGTTTCTGGCACATCTGACTGGTGGTTCCGGCATGCCCAAAAGTTGATTCCGGTCTGTCCGGTAGGTGGTTCCGGCGTGCACGGCACGTGGTTCTGGTACGTCTCAGAGGTGGTTGGGTATGCCCAACAGGTGATTCCGGACTGTCCGCCACGTGCTTCTGGCACGTCTGAGAGGTGGTTCCAACATGCCCGGCAGGTCATTTCGGAGAGTCGTCCAAGTGGTTCTGGCGTAGCCCGCAGGTGATTTTGGCGTGTCCGGCAGGTGTTTCTGGCGAGTCGAGCAGGTGGCTCCGGCATGCTCGGCAGGTGCTTCCGGCGTCTCCGGCACTTGGTTCTGGTCTGTCTGAGAGCTGGTTCCGGCATGTCCGGCAGATGATTCCGGAGTGTCCGCCAAGTGGTTCTGGCATACCCAGCAGGTGATTTTGGCGTGTCAGGGAGGTGGTACCAGTGAGTCGAGTAGGTGGTTCCGGCGTGCTCAGCAGGTGGTTCAGGCGGTTCTGGCAGGTGGTATCCGTCTGTTCGGGGTGTGGTTCCAGCATCTCATGAACACGTTTCTGGCACGTCTGAGATGTGGTTCCAGCCGGC
The DNA here is from genome assembly GCF_037783145.1 of Equus przewalskii. NCBI lineage: Eukaryota > Metazoa > Chordata > Mammalia > Perissodactyla > Equidae > Equus > Equus przewalskii. Next base: position 21,318 of record NW_027227529.1, on the reverse strand, counting down.
CCGACAGGTGTTTCCGCAGTGTCCGCCAAGCGGTTCTGGCGTAGTTGGCAGGTGATTTTGGCATGACTGGCAGGTGGTTCCAGCAAGCCTGGCAGGTGATTCCAAAGTGTTCACCAACTGGTTGTGGCGTAGCCGGCAGGTGATTTTTGCGTGATCGGCAGGTGGTTCTGGCGAGTCGAGCATGTGGTTCCGGCGTGCTCGGCTGGTGCTTCCGGGGTCATTGGCACGGGGTTCTGGCATGTCTGAGAGGTGGTTCCTGCATGCCCGGCAAGTGATTCCGGAGTGTTCGCCAATTGGTTCTGGCATAGTCGGCAGGTGATTTTGGCATGTCCGGCAGGTGGTTCAGGCGAGTTGAGCAGGTGGTTCCAACGTGCTTGGCAGGTGCTTCCGGCGTCTCCGGCACGTGTTTCTGGCACATCTGACAGGTGGTTCCGGCATGCCCGAAAGGTGATTCCGGTCTGTCCGGTAGGTGGTTCCAGCCTGCACGGCATGTGGTTCTGGTACGTCTCAGAGGTGGTTGCGCATGCCCAACAGGTGATTCCAGACTGTCCGCCACATGGTTTTGGCATGTCTGAGAGGTGGTTCCGGCATGCCCGGCAGGTCATCCCAGAGAGTCCTCCAAGTGGTTCTGGCATAACACGCAGGTGATTTTGCGTGTCTGGCAGGTTGTTCCGTTGTGCTTGGCAGGTGGTTCAGGCTTGGCCGGCAGGTGGTTCCAGACTGTCCAGGACGTGTTTCCAGCTTCTCCGGCAGGTGGCTCTGGTACGTCTGAGAGGTGGTTCCGCCATGGCTGGCAGGTGATTCCGGACCGTCCCCCAGGTGGTTCTGGCATAGCCAGCAGTTGATATTGGCCTGTACGGCAGGTGGTTCCAGCGAGTCGAACAGGTGGCTCCGGCGTGCTCGGCAGGTGGTTCCGGTCCGTCCGGTAGGTGATTCCGGCGTGTCCGGCACGTGCTTCCGGCACGTCTGAGAGGTGGTTCCGGCATGCGCGACAGGTGATTTCGGAGTGTCGGCCAGGTGGTTCTGGCGTACCCGGCAGGTGATATTGGCGTGTCCGGCAGGTGTTTCTGGCGAGTCGAGCAGGTGGCTGCGGCATGCTCGGCAGGTGCTTCCGGCGTCTCCGGCACGTGGTTCTGGTGTGTCTGAGAGCTGGTTCCGGCATGTCCGGAAGATGATTCCGGAGTGTCCGCCAAGTGGTTCTGGCATACCCGGCAGGTGATTTTGGCGCGTCCAGCAGGTGTTTCTGGCGAGTCGAGCAGGGGGCTCTGGCGTGCTCGGCAGGTTGTTCAGACGGGTCTGGCAGGTGTTTTCCGTCTGTTCGGTGTGTGGTTCCAGCATCTCATGCACATGGTTCTGGCACGTCTGAGATGTGGTTCCGGCAGGCCCGACAGGTGTTTCCACAGTGTCTTCCAAGTGGTACTGGCGTAGTTGGCAGGTGATTTTGGCATGACCGGCAGGTGGTTCCAGCAAGCCCGGCAGGTGATTCCGAAGTGTTCCCCAACTGGTTGTGGCGTAGCCGGCAGGTGATTTTTGCGTGTCCGGCAGGTGGTTCTGGCGAGTCGAGCAGGTGGTTCCGGCGTGCTCGGCAGGTGCTTCCGGGGTAATTGGCACGTGGTTCTGGTGTGTCTGAGAGCTGGTTCCGGCATGTCCGGCAGATGATTCCGGAGTGTCCGCCAAGTGGTTCTGGCATACCCAGCAGGTGATTTTGGCGTGTCAGGGAGGTGGTACCGGTGAGTCGAGCAGGTGGTTCCGGCATGCTCAGCAGGTGGTTCAGGCGGTTCTGGCAGGTGGTATCCGTCTGTTCGGGGTGTGGTTCCAGCATCTCATGAACACGTTTCTGGCACGTCTGAGATGTGGTTCCAGCCGGCCCGACAGGTGTTTCCGCAGTGTCCGCCAAGCGGTTCTGGCGTAGTTGGCAGGTGATTTTGGCATGACTGGCAGGTGGTTCCAGCAAGCCTGGCAGGTGATTCCAAAGTGTTCACCAACTGCTTGTGGCGTAGCCGGCAGGTGATTTTTGCGTGATCGGCAGGTGGTTCTGGCGAGTCGAGCAGGTGGTTCCGGCGTGCTCGGCTGGTGCTTCCGGGGTCATTGGCTCGGGGTTCTGGCATGTCTGAGAGGTGGTTCCTGCATGCCCGGCAAGTGATTCCGGAGTGTTCGCCAAGTGGTTCTGGCATAGTCGGCAGGTGATTTTGGCATGTCCGGCAGGTGGTTCAGGCGAGTTGAGCAGGTGGTTCCAACGTGCTTGGCAGGTGCTTCCGGCGTCTCCGGCACGTGTTTCTGGCACATCTGACAGGTGGTTCCGGCATGCCCGAAAGGTGATTCTGGTCTGTCCGGTAGGTGGTTCCAGCCTGCACGGCATGTGGTTCTGGTACGTCTCAGAGGTGGTTGCGCATGCCCAACAGGTGATTCCGGACTGTCCGCCACATGGTTCTGGCACGTCTGAGAGGTGTTTCCGGCATGCCCAGCAGGTCATCCCAGAGAGTCCTCCAAGTGGTTCTGGCATAACACGCAGGTGATATTGGCGTGTCTGGCAGGTTGTTCCGTTGTGCTTGGCTGGTGGTTCAGGCTTGGCCGGCAGGTGGTTTCAGTCTGTCCAGGACGTGTTTCCAGCTTCTCCGGCAGGTGGTTCTGGTACGTCTGAGAGGTGGTTCCGCCATGGCTGGCAGGCGATTCCGGACCGTCCCCCAGATGGTTCTGGCATAGCCAGCAGTTGATATTGGCCTGTCCGGCAGGTGGTTCCAGTGAGTCGAACAGGTGGCTCTGCCGTGCTCGGCGGGTGGTTCCGGTCTGTCCGGTAGGTGATTCCGGCTTTTCCGTCACGTGCTTCCGGCACGTCTGAGAGGTGGTTCCGGCATGCGCGACAGGTGATTTCGGAGTGTCCGCCAGGTGGTTCTGGCGTACACGGCTGGTGATTTTGGCGTGTCCGGCAGGTGTTTCTGGCGAGTCGAGCAGGTGGCTCCGGCATGCTCGGCAGGTGCTTCCGGCGTCTCCGGCACGTGGTTCTGGTGTGTCTGAGAGCTGGTTCCGGCATGTCCGGAAGATGATTCCGGAGTGTCCGCCAAGTGGTTCTGGCATAGCCGGCTGGTGATTTGGGCATGTCAGGTAGATGGTTCCGGCGAGTCGAGCAGGTGGCTCCGGCGTGCTCGGCAGGTTGTTCAGACGTGGCTGGCAGGTGTTCTCCGTCTGTTCGGGGTGTGGTTCCAGCATCTCATGCACATGTTTCTGGCACGTCTGAGATGTGGTTCCGGCCGGCCCGACACGTGTTTCCACAGTGTCCGCCAAGTGGTACTGGCGTAGTTGGCAGGTGATTTTGGCATGACCGGCAGGTGGTTCCAGCAAGCCTGGCAGGTGATTCCAAAGTGTTCACCAACAGGTTGTGGCGTAGCCGGCAGGTGATTTTTGCGTGATCGGCAGGTGGTTCTGGCGAGTCGAGCAGGTGGTTCCGGCGTGCTCGGCAGGTGGTTCCGGGGTCATTGGCACGTGGTTCTGGCATATCTGAGAGGTGGTTCCGGCATGCCCGGCAGGTGATTCCGGAGTGTTCGCCAAGTGTTTCCGGCGTAGCCGGCAGGTGATTTTGCATGTCCAGCGGTCGTTCCGGCGGGTCGAGCCGGTGGTTCCGGCGTGTCCGGCAGGTGGTTCCGGTCTGTCCGGCATGTGGTTCTGTGGTGTCCGGCACGAGGTTCAGTCTGAGAGGCTGTGCCGGCATGCCCCTCACGTGATTCCGGATTGTCCCCGAAGTGGTGCTGGTGTAGCGGGCAGGTGATTTTGGCGTGTCCGGCAGGTGGTTCAGGCGAGTTGAGCAGGTGGTTGCGACGTGCTCGGAAGGTGCTTCCGGCGTCTCCGGCACGTGTTTCTGGCACATCTGACTGGTGGTTCCGGCATGCCCATGAGTTGATTCCTGTCTGTCCGGTAGGTGGTTCCGGCGTGCACAGCACGTGGTTCTGGTACGTCTCAGAGGTGGTTGCGTATGCCCAACAGGTGATTCCGGACTGTCCGCCACGTGCTTCTGGCACGTCTGAGAGGTGGTTCCAACATGCCCGGCAGGTCATTTCGGAGAGTCGGCCAAATGGTTCTGGCGTAGCCCGCAGGTGATTTTGGCGTGTCTGGCAGGTTGTTCCGTTGTGGATGGCAGGTGGTTCAGGCTTGGCCGGCAGGTGGTTCCAGACTGTCCAGGACGTGTTTCCAGCTTCTCCGGCAGGTGGTTCTGGTACGTCTGAGAGGTGGTTCCGCCATGGCTGGCAGGCGATTCCGGACCGTCCCCCAGGTGGTTCTGGCATAGCCAGCAGTTGATATCGGCCTGTCCGGCAGGTGGTTCCAGCGAGTCGAACAGGTGGCTCCGGCGTTCTTGGCAGGTGGTTCCGGTCTGTCCGGTAGGTGTTTCCGGCGTGTCTGGCACGTGCTTCCGGCACGTCTGAGAGGTGGTTCCGGCATGCGCGGCAGGTGATTCCGGAGTGTCCGCCAGGTGGTTCTGGCGTACCCGGCAGGTGATTTTGGCGTGTCCGGCAGGTGTTTCTGGCGAGTCGAGCAGGTGGCTCCGGCGTGCTCGGCAGGTTGTTCAGACGGGACTGGCAGGTGTTTTCCGTCTGTTCGGGGTGTGGTTCCAGCATCTCATGCACATGGTTCTGGCACGTCTGAGATGTGGTTCCGGCCGGCCCGACAGGTGTTTCCACAGTGTCTGCCAAGTGGTACTGGCGTACCCGGCAGGTGATTTTGGCGTGTCCGGCAGGGGTTTCTGGCGAGTCGAGCAGGTGGCTCCGGCATGCTCGGCAGGTGCTTCCGGCGTCTCCGGCACTGGGTTCTGGTGTGTCTGAGAGCTGGTTCCGGCATGTCTGGCAGATGATTCCGGAGTGTCCGCCAAGTGGTTCTGGCATACCCAGCAGGTGATTTTGGCGTGTCAGGGAGGTGGTACCGGTGAGTCGAGCAGGTGGTTCCGGCGTGCTCAGCAGGTGGTTCGGGCGGTTCTGGCAGGTGGTATCTGTCTGTTCGGGTGTGGTTCCAGCATCTCATGAACACGTTTCTGGCACGTCTGAGATGTGGTTGTAGCCGGCCCGACAGGTGTTTCTGCAGTGTCCGCCAAACGGTTCTGGCGTAGTTGGCAGGTGATTTTGGCATGACTGGCAGGTGGTTCCAGCAAGCCTGGCAGGTGATTCCAAAGTGTTCACCAACTGGTTGTGGCGTAGCCGGCAGGTGATTTTTTCGTGATCGGCAGGTGGTTCTGGCGAGTCGAGCAGGTGGGTCCGGCGTGCTCGGCTGGTGCTTCCGGGGTCATTGGCTCGGGGTTCTGGCATGTCTGAGAGGTGGTTCCTGCATGCCCGGCAAGTGATTCCGGAGTGTTCGCCAAGTACTTCTGGCATACTCGGCAGGTGATTTGGGCATGTCCGGCAGGTGGTTCCGGCGAGTTGAGCACGTGGTTCCAACGTGCTTGGCAGGTGCTTCCGGCGTCTCCAACACGTGTTTCTGGCACATCTGACAGGTGGTTCCAGCATGCCCGAAAGGGGATTCCGGTCTGTCCGGTAGGTGGTTCCAGCCTGCACGGCATGTGGTTCTGGTACGTCTCAGAGGTGGTTGCGCATGCCCAACAGGTGATTCCGGACTGTCCGCCACATGGTTCTGGCACGTCTGAGAGGTGGTTCCGGCATGCCCGGCAGGTCATCCCAGAGAGTCCTCCAAGTGGTTCTGGCCTAACACGCAGGTGATTTTGGCGTGTCTGGCAGGTTGTTCCGTTGTGCTTGGCAGGTGGTTCAGGCTTGGCCGGCAGGTGGTTCCAGACTGTCCAGGACGTGTTTCCAGCTTGTCCGGCAGGTGGTTCTGGTACGTCTGAGAGGTGGTTCCGCCATGGCTGGCAGGCGATTCCGGACCGTCCCCCAGGTGGTTCTGGCATAGCCAGCAGTTGATATTGGCCTGTCCGGCAGGTGGTTCCAGCGAGTCGAACAGGTGGCTCCGGCGTGCTCGGCAGGTGGTTCCGGTCCGTCCGGTAGGTGATTCCGGCGTGTCCGGCACGTGCTTCCGGCACGTCTGAGAGGTGGTTCCGGCATGCGCGACAGGTGATTTCGGAGTGTCCGCCAGGTGGTTCTGGCGTACCCGGCAGGTGATTTTGGCGTGTCCGGCAGGTGTTTCTGGCGAGTCGAGCAGGTGGCTGCGGCATGCTCGGCAGGTGCTTCCGGCGTCTCCGGCACGTGGTTCTGGTGTGTCTGAGAGCTGGTTCTGGCATGTCCGGCAGATGATTCCGGAGTGTCCGCCAAGTGGTTCTGGCATAGCCGGCTGGTGATTTGGGCATGTCAGGTAGGTGGTTCCGGCGAGTCGAGCAGGTGGCTCCGGCGTGCTCGGCAGGTTGTTCAGACGGGTCTGGCAGGTGTTTTCCGTCTGTTCGGGGTGTGGTTCCAGCATCTCATGCACATGGTTCTGGCTCGTCTGAGATGTGGTTCCGGCCGGCCCGACAGGTGTTTCCACAGTGTCCGCCTAGTGGTACTGGCGTAGTTGGCAGGTGATTTTGGCATGAGCGGCAGGTGGTTCCAGCAATCCCGGCAGGTGATTCCGAAGTGTTCCCCAACTGGTTGTGGCGTAGCCGGCAGGTGATTTTTGCGTGTCCGGCAGGTGGTTCTGGCGAGTCGAGCAGGTGGTTCCGGCGTGCTCGGCAGGTGCTTCCGGGGTCATTGGCACGTGGTTCTGGCATATCTGAGAGGTGGTTCCGGCATGCCCGGCAGGTGATTCCGGAGTGTTCGCCAAGTGTTTCCGGCATAGCCGGCAGGTGATTTTGCATGTCCAGCGGACGTTCCGGCGGGTCGAGCCCGTGGTTCCGGCATGTCCGACAGGTGGTTCCGGTCTGTCCGGCAGGTGGTTCTGTGGTGTCCGGCACGAGGTTCAGTCTGAGAGGCTGTGCCGGCATGCCCCTCACGTATTTCCGGCTTGTCCCCGAAGTGGTGTTGGTGTAGCGGGCAGGTGATTTTGGCGTGTCCGGCAGGTGGTTCTGGCGAGTCGAGCAGGTGGTTCCGGCGTGCTCGGCTGGTGCTTCCGGGGTCATTGGCACGGGGTTCTGGCATGTCTGAGAGGTGGTTCCTGCATGCCCGGCAAGTGATTCCGGAGTGTTCGCCAAGTGGTTCTGGCATAGTCGGCAGGTGATTTTGGCATGTCCGGCAGGTGGTTCAGGCGAGTTGAGCAGGTGGTTCCAACGTGCTTGGCAGGTGCTTCCGGCGTCTCCGGCACGTGTTTCTGGCACATCTGACTGGTGGTTCCGGCATGCCCGAAAGGTGATTCCGGTCTGTCCGGTAGGTGGTTCCAGCCTGCACCGCATGTGGTTCTGGTACGTCTCAGAGGTGGTTGCGCATGCCCAACAGGTGATTCCCGACTGTCCGCCACATGGTTCTGGCACGTCTGAGAGGTGGTTCCGGCATGCCCGGCAGGTCATCCCAGAGAGTCCTCCAAGTGGTTCCGGCATAGCACGCAGGTGATTTTGGCGTGTCTGGCAGGTTGTTCCGTTGTGCTTGGCAGGTGGTTCAGGCTTGGCCGGCAGGTGGTTCCAGACTGACCAGGACGTGTTTCCAGCTTCTCCGGCAGGTGGTTCTGGTACGTCTGAGAGGTGGTTCTGCCATGGCTGGCAGGTGATTCCGGACCGTCCCCCAGGTGGTTCTGGCATAACCAGCAGTTTATATTGGCCTGTCCGGCAGGTGGTTCCAGCAAGTCGAACAGGTGGCTCCGGCGTGCTCGGCAGGTGGTTCCGGTCTGTCCGGTAGGTGATTCCGGCGTGTCCGGCACGTGCTTCCGGCATGTATGAGAGGTGGTTCCGGCATGCGCGACAGGTGGTTTCGGAGTGTCCGCCAGGTGGTTCTGGCGTACCCGGCAGGTGATTTTGGCGTGTCCGGCAGGTGTTTCTGGCGAGTCGAGCAGGTGGCTCCGGCGTGCTCGGCAGGTTGTTCAGACGGGTCTGGCAGGTGTTTTCCGTCTGTTCGGGGTGTGGTTCCAGCATCTCATGCACATGGTTCTGGCTAGTCTGAGATGTGGTTCCGGCCGGCCCGACAGGTGTTTCCACAGTGTCCGCCAAGTGGTACTGGCGTAGTTGGAAGGGGATTTTGGCATGAGCGGCAGGTGGTTCCAGCAATCCCGGCAGGTGATTCCGAAGTGTTCCCCAACTGGTTGTGGCGTAGCCGGCAGGTGATTTTTGCGTGTCCGGCAGGTGGTTCTGGCGAGTCGAGCAGGTGGTTCCGGCGTGCTCGGCAGGTGCTTCCGGGGTCATTGGCACGTGGTTCTGGCATATCTGAGAGGTGGTTCCGGCATGCCCGGCAGGTGATTCCGGAGTGTTTGCCAAGTGTTTCCGGCGTGGCCGGCAGGTGATTTTGCATGTCCAGCGGTCGTTCCGGCGGGTCGAGCCGGTGGTTCCGGCGTGTCCGGCAGGTGGTTCCGGTCTGTCCGGCAGGTGGTTCTGTGGTGTCCGGCACGAGGTTCAGTCTGAGAGGCTGTGCCGGCATGCCCCTCACGTGATTCCGGCTTGTCCCCGAAGTGGTGCTGGTGTAGCGGGCAGGTGATTTTGGCGTGTCCGGCAGGTGGTTGAGGCGAGTTGAGCAGGTGGTTACGACGTGCTCGGCAGGTGCTTCCGGCGTCTCCGGCACGTGTTTCTGGCACATCTGACTGGTGGTTCCGGCATGCCCAAAAGTTGATTCCGGTCTGTCCGGTAGGTGGTTCCGGCGTGCACGGCACGTGGTTGTGGTACGTGTCAGAGGTGGTTGCGTATGCCCAACAGGTGATTCCGGAGTGTCCGCCAGGTGATTCTGGCATACCCGGCAGGTGATTTTGGCGTGTCCGGCAGGTGTTTCTGGCGAGTCGAGCAGGTGGCTCCGGCATGCTCGGCAGGTGCTTCCGGCGTCTCCGGCACTTGGTTCTGGTGTGTCTGAGAGCTGGTTCCGGCATGTCCGGCACATGATTCCGGAGTGTCCGCCAAGTGGTTCTGGCATACCCAGCAGGTGATTTTGGCGTGTCAGGGAGGTGGTACCGGTGAGTCGAGCAGGTGGTTCCGGCGTGCTCAGCAGGTGGTTCAGGCGGTTCTGGCAGGTGGTATCCGTCTGTTCGGGGTGTGGTTCCAGCATCTCACGAACACGTTTCTGGCACGTCCGAGATGTGGTTCCAGCCGGCCCGACAGGTGTTTCCGCAGTGTCCGCCAAGCAGTTCTGGCGTAGTTGGCAGGTGATTTTGGCATGACTGTCAGGTGGTTCCAGCAAGCCTGGCAGGTGATTCCAAAGTGTTCACCAACTGGTTGTGGCGTAGCCGGCAGGTGATTTTTGCGTGATCGGCAGGTGGTTCTGGTGAGTCGAGCAGGTGGTTCCGGCGTGCTCGGCTGGTGCTTCCGGGGTCATTGGCACGGGGTTCTGGCATGTCTGAGAGGTGGTTCCTGCATGCCCGGCAAGTGATTCCGGAGTGTTCGCCAAGTGGTTCTGGCATAGTCGGCAGGTGATTTTGGCATGTCCGGCAGGTGGTTCAGGCGAGTTGAGCAGGTGGTTCCAACGTGCTTGGCAGGTGCTTCCGGCGTCTCCGGCACGTGTTTCTGGCACATCTGACACGTGGTTCCGGCATGCCCGAAAGGTGATTCCGGTCTGTCCGGTAGGTGGTTCCAGCCTGCACGGCATGTGGTTCTGGTACGTCTCAGAGGTGGTTGCGCATGCCCAACAGGTGATTCCGGACTGTCCGCCACATGGTTCTGGCACGTCTGAGAGGTGGTTCCGGCATGCCCGGCAGGTCATCCCAGAGAGTCCTCCAAGTGGTTCTGGCATAACACGCAGGTGATTTTGGCGTGTCTGGCATGTTGTTCCGTTGTGCTTGGCAGGTGGTTCAGGCTTGGCCGGCAGGTGGTTCCAGACTGTCCAGGACGTGTTTCCAGCTTCTCCGGCAGGTGGTTCTGGTACGTCTGAGAGGTGGTTCCGCCATGGCGGGCAGGCGATTCCGGACCGTCCCCCAGGTGGTTCTGGCATAGCCAGCAGTTGATATTGGCCTGTCCGGCAGGTGGTTCCAGCGAGTCGAACAGGTGGCTCCGGCGTGCTCGGCAGGTGGTTCCGGTCTGTCCGGTAGGTGATTCCGGCGTGTCCGGCACGTGCTTCCGGCACGTCTGAGAGGTGGTTCCGGCATGCGCGACAGGTGATTTCGGAGTGTCCGCCAGGTGTCCGCCAACTGTTTCCGGCGTAGCCGGCAGGTGATTTTGCATGTCCAGCGGTCGTTCCGGCAGGTCGAGCCGGTGGTTCCGGCGTGTCCGGCAGGTGGTTCCGGTCTGTCCGGCAGGTGGTTCTGTGGTGTCCGGCACGAGGTTCAGTCTGAGAGGCTGTGCCGGCATGCCCCTCACGAGATTCCGGCTTGTCCCCGAAGTGGTGCTGGTGTAGCGGGCAGGTGATTTTGGCGTGTCCGGCAGGTGGTTCAGGCGAGTTGAGCAGGTGGTTGCGACGTGCTCGGCAGGTGCTTCCGGCGTCTCCGGCACGTGTTTCTGGCACATCTGACTGGTGGTTCCGGCATGCCCAAAAGTTGATTCCGGTCTGTCCGGTAGGTGGTTCCGGCGTGCACGGCACGTGGTTCTGGTACGTGTCAGAGGTGGTTGCGTATGCCCAACAGGTGATTCCGGACTGTCCGCCACGTGCTTCTGGCACGTCTGAGAGGTGGTTCCAACATGCCCGGCAGGTCATTTCGGAGAGTCGTCCAAGTGGTTCTGGCGTAGCCCGCAGGTGATTTTGGTGTGTCCGGCAGGTGGTTCCGCCGTGCTCGGCAGGTGGTTCAGGCATGGCCGTCACGTGGTTCCAGTCTGTCCAGGACGTGTTTCTAGCTTCTCCGGCAGGTGGTTCTGGTACGTCTGAGAGGTGGTTCCGCCATGGCTGGCAGGTGATCCCGGACTGTCCCCCAGGTGGTTCTGGCATAGCCAGCAGTTGATATTGTCCTGTCCGGCAGGTGGTTCCAGCGAGTCGAACAGGTGGCTCCGGCATTCTTGGCAGGTGGCTCCGGTCTGTCAGGTAGGTGTTTCCGGCGTGTCTGGCACGTGCTTCCGGCACGTCTGAGAGGTGGTTCCGGCATGCGCGGCAGGTGATTCTGTAGTGTCCGCCAGGTGGTTGTGGCATACCCGGCAGGTGATTTTGGCGTGTCCGGCAGGTGTTTCTGGCGAGTCGAGCAGGTGGCTCCGGCATGCTCGGCAGGTGCTTCCGGCGTCTCCGGCACTTGGTTCTGGTGTGTCTGAGAGCTGGTTCCGGCATGTCCGGCAGATGATTCCGGAGTGCCCGCCAAGTGGTTTTGGCATACCCGGCTGGTGATTTGGGCATGTCAGGTAGGTGGTTCCGGCGAGTCGAGCAGGTGGCTCCGGCGAGCTTGGCCGGTTGTTCAGACGGGTCTTGCAGGTGGTATCCGTCTGTTCGGGCTGTGGTTCCAGCATCTCATGAACACGCTTCTGGCACGTCTGAGATGTGATTCCAGCCGGCCCGACAGGTGTTTCCGCAGTGTCCGCCAAGCGGTTCTGGCGTAGTTGGCAGGTGATTTTGGCATGACCGGCAGGTGGTTCCAGCAAGCCCGGCAGGTGATTCCGAAGTGTACCCCAACTGGTTGTGGCGTAGCCGGCAGGTGATTTTTGCGTGTCCAGCAGGTGGTTCTGGCGAGTCGAGCAGGTGGTTCCGGCCTGCTCGGCAGGTGCTTCCGGGGTCATTGGCACGGGGTTCTGGCATGTCTGAGAGGTGGTTCCTGCATGCCCGGCAAGTGATTCCGGAGTGTTCGCCAAGTGGTTCTGGCATAGTCGGCAGGTGATTTTGGCATGTACGGCAGGTGGTTCAGGCGAGTTGAGCAGGTGGTTCCAACGTGCTTGGCAGGTGCTTCCGGCGTCTCCGGCACGTGTTTCCGGCACATCTGACAGGTGGTTCCTGCATGCCCGAAAGGTGATTCCGGTCTGTCCGGTAGGTGGTTCCAGCCTGCACGGCATGTGGTTCTGGTACGTCTCAGAGGTGGTTGCGCATGCCCAACAGGTGATTCCGGACTGTCCGCCTCATGGTTCGGGCACGTCTGAGAGGTGGTTCCGGCATGCCCGGCAGGTCATCCCATAGAGTCCTCCAAGTGGTTCTGGCGTAACACGCAGGTGATTTCGGCGTGTCTGGCAGGTTGTTCCGTTGTGCTTGGCAGGTGGTTCAGGCTTGGTCGGCAGGTGGTTCCAGACTGTCCAGGACGTGTTTCCTGCTTCTCCGGCAGGTGGTTCTGGTACGTCTGAGAGGTGGTTCCGCCATGGCTGGCAGTCGATTCCGGACCGTCCCCCAGGTGGTTCTGGCATAGCCAGCAGTTGATATTGGCCTGTCCGGCAGGTGGTTCCAGCGAGTCGAACAGGTGGCTCCGGCGTGCTCGGCAGGTGGTTCCGGTCTGTCCGGTAGGTGATTCCGGCGTGTCCGGCACGTGCTTCCGGCACGTCTGAGAGGTGGTTCCGGCATGCGCGACAGGTGATTTCGGAGTGTCCGCCAGGTGTTCGCCAACTGTTTCCGGCGTAGCCGGCAGGTGATTTTGCATGTCCAGCGGTCGTTCCGGCGGGTCGAGCCGGTGGTTCCGGCGTGTCCGGCAGGTGGTTCCGGTCTGTCCGGCAGGTGGTTCTGTGGTGTCCGGCACGAGGTTCAGTCGGAGAGTCTGTGCCGGCATTCCACTCACGTGATTCCGGCTTGTCCCCGAAGTGCTGCTGGTGTAGCGGGCAGGTGATTTTGGCGTGTCCGGCAGGTGGTCCAGGCGAGTTGAGCAGGTGGTTGCGACGTGCTCGGCAGGTGCTTCCGGCGTCTCCGGCACGTGTTTCTGGCACATCTGACTGGTGGTTCCGGCATGCCCATGAGTTGATTCCTGTCTGTCCGGTAGGTGGTTCCGGCGTGCACAGCACGTGGTTCTGGTACGTCTCAGAGGTGGTTGCGTATGCCCAACAGGTGATTCCGGACTGTCCGCCACGTGCTTCTGGCACGTCTGAGAGGTGGTTCCAACATGCCCGGCAGGTCATTTCGGAGAGTCGGCCAAATGGTTCTGGCGTAGCCCGCAGGTGATTTTGGCGTGTCTGGCAGGTTGTTCCGTTGTGGATGGCAGGTGGTTCAGGCTTGGCCGGCAGGTGGTTCCAGACTGTCCAGGACGTGTTTCCAGCTTCTCCGGCAGGTGGTTCTGGTACGTCTGAGAGGTGGTTCTGCCATGGCTGGCAGGCGATTCCGGACCGTCCCCCAGGTGGTTCTGGCATAGCCAGCAGTTGATATCGGCCTGTCCGGCAGGTGGTTCCAGCGAGTCGAACAGGTGGCTCCGGCGTTCTTGGCAGGTGGTTCCGGTCTGTCCGGTAGGTGTTTCCGGCGTGTCTGGCACGTGCTTCCGGCACGTCTGAGAGGTGGTTCCGGCATGCGCGGCAGGTGATTCCGGAGTGTCCGCCAGGTGGTTCTGGCGTACCCGGCAGGTGATTTTGGCGTGTCCGGCAGGTGTTTCTGGCGAGTCGAGCAGGTGGCTCCGGCGTGCTCGGCAGGTTGTTCAGACGGGACTGGCAGGTGTTTTCCGTCTGTTCGGGGTGTGGTTCCAGCATCTCATGCACATGGTTCTGGCACGTCTGAGATGTGGTTCCGGCCGGCCCGACAGGTGTTTCCACAGTGTCTGCCAAGTGGTACTGGCGTACCCGGCAGGTGATTTTGGCGTGTCCGGCAGGGGTTTCTGGCGAGTCGAGCAGGTGGCTCCGGCATGCTCGGCAGGTGCTTCCGGCGTCTCCGGCACTGGGTTCTGGTGTGTCTGAGAGCTGGTTCCGGCATGTCTGGCAGATGATTCCGGAGTGTCCGCCAAGTGGTTCTGGCATACCCAGCAGGTGATTTTGGCGTGTCAGGGAGGTGGTACCGGTGAGTCGAGCAGGTGGTTCCGGCGTGCTCAGCAGGTGGTTCGGGCGGTTCTGGCAGGTGGTATCTGTCTGTTCGGGTGTGGTTCCAGCATCTCATGAACACGTTTCTGGCACGTCTGAGATGTGGTTGTAGCCGGCCCGACAGGTGTTTCTGCAGTGTCCGCCAAACGGTTCTGGCGTAGTTGTCAGGTGATTTTGGCATGACTGGCAGGTGGTTCCAGCAAGCCTGGCAGGTGATTCCAAAGTGTTCCCCAACTGGTTGTGGCGTAGCCGGCAGGTGATTTTTGCGTGTCCGGCAGGTGGTTCTGGCGAGTCGAGCAGGTGGTTCCGGCGTGCTCGGCAGGTGCTTCCGGGGTCATTGGCACGTGGTTCTGGCATATCTGAGAGGTGGTTCCGGCATGCCCGGCAGGTGATTCCGGAGTGTTCGCCAAGTGTTTCCGGCATAGCCGGCAGGTGATTTTGCATGTCCAGCGGACGTTCCGGCGGGTCGAGCCGGTGGTTCCGGCATGTCCGACAGGTGGTTCCGGTCTGTCCGGCAGGTGGTTCTGTGGTGTCCGGCACGAGGTTCAGTCTAAGAGGCTGTGCCGGCATGCCCCTCACGTATTTCCGGCTTGTCCCCGAAGTGGTGTTGGTGTAGCGGGCAGGTGATTTTGGCGTGTCCGGCAGGTGGTTCTGGCGAGTCGAGCAGGTGGTTCCGGCGTGCTCGGCTGGTGCTTCCGGGGTCATTGGCACGGGGTTCTGGCATGTCTGAGAGGTGGTTCCTGCATGCCCGGCAAGTGATTCCGGAGTGTTCGCCAAGTGGTTCTGGCATAGTCGGCAGGTGATTTTGGCATGTCCGGCAGGTGGTTCAGGCGAGTTGAGCAGGTGGTTCCAACGTGCTTGGCAGGTGCTTCCGGCGTCTCCGGCACGTGTTTCTGGCACATCTGACTGGTGGTTCCGGCATGCCCGAAAGGTGATTCCGGTCTGTCCGGTAGGTGGTTCCAGCCTGCACCGCATGTGGTTCTGGTACGTCTCAGAGGTGGTTGCGCATGCCCAACAGGTGATTCCCGACTGTCCGCCACATGGTTCTGGCACGTCTGAGAGGTGGTTCCGGCATGCCCGGCAGGTCATCCCAGAGAGTCCTCCAAGTGGTTCCGGCATAGCACGCAGGTGATTTTGGCGTGTCTGGCAGGTTGTTCCGTTGTGCTTGGCAGGTGGTTCAGGCTTGGCCGGCAGGTGGTTCCAGACTGACCAGGACGTGTTTCCAGCTTCTCCGGCAGGTGGTTCTGGTACGTCTGAGAGGTGGTTCTGCCATGGCTGGCAGGTGATTCCGGACCGTCCCCCAGGTGGTTCTGGCATAACCAGCAGTTTATATTGGCCTGTCCGGCAGGTGGTTCCAGCAAGTCGAACAGGTGGCTCCGGCGTGCTCGGCAGGTGGTTCCGGTCTGTCCGGTAGGTGATTCCGGCGTGTCCGGCACGTGCTTCCGGCATGTATGAGAGGTGGTTCCGGCATGCGCGACAGGTGGTTTCGGAGTGTCCGCCAGGTGGTTCTGGCGTACCCGGCAGGTGATTTTGGCGTGTCCGGCAGGTGTTTCTGGCGAGTCGAGCAGGTGGCTCCGGCATGCTCGGCAGGTGCTTCCGGCGTCTCCGGCACGTGGTTCTGGTGTGTCTGAGAGCTGGTTCCGGCATGTCCGGCAGATGATTCCGGAGTGTCCGCCAAGTGGTTCTGGCATACCCAGCAGGTGATTTTGGCGTTTCAGGGAGGTGGTACCGGTGAGTCGAGCAGGTCGTTCCGGCGTGCTCAGCAGGTGGTTCAGGCGGTTCTGGCAGGTGGTATCCGTCTGTTCGGGGTGTGGTTCCAGCATCTCATGAACACGTTTCTGGCACGTCTGAGATGTGGTTCCAGCCGGCCCGACAGGTGTTTCCGCAGTGTCCGCCAAGCGGTTCTGGCGTAGTTGGCAGATGATTTTGGCATGACTGGCAGGTGGTTCCAGCAAGCCTGGCAGGTGATTCCAAAGTGTTCACCAACTGGTTGTGGCGTAGCCGGCAGGTGATTTTTGCGTGATCGGCAGGTGGTTCTGGCGAGTCGAGCAGGTGGTTCCGGCGTGCTCGGCTGGTGCTTCCGGGGTCATTGGCTCGGGGTTCTGGCATGTCTGAGAGGTGGTTCCTGCATGCCCGGCAAGTGATTCCGGAGTGTTCGCCAAGTACTTCTGGCATACTCGGCAGGTGATTTTGGCATGTCCGGCAGGTGGTTCAGGCGAGTTGAGCAGGTGGTTCCAACGTGCTTGGCAGGTGCTTCCGGTGTCTCCGGCACGTGTTTCTGGCACATCTGACAGGTGGTTCCAGCATGCCCGAAAGGTGATTCTGGTCTGTCCGGTAGGTGGTTCCAGCCTGCACGGCATGTGGTTCTGGTACGTCTCAGAGGTGGTTGCGCATGCCCAACAGGTGATTCCGGACTGTCCGCCACATGGTTCTGGCACGTCTGAGAGGTGGTTCCGGCATGCCCGGCAGGTCATCCCAGAGAGTCCTCCAAGTGGTTCTGGCCTAACACGCAGGTGATTTTGGCGTGTCTGGCAGGTTGTTCCGTTGTGCTTGGCAGGTGGTTCAGGCTTGGCCGGCAGGTGGTTCCAGACTGTCCAGGACGTGTTTCCAGCTTCTCCGGCAGGTGGTTCTGGTACGTCTGAGAGGTGGTTCCGCCATGGCTGGCAGGCGATTCCGGACCGTCCCCCAGGTGGTTCTGGCATAGCCAGCAGTTGATATTGGCCTGTCTGGCAGGTGGTTCCAGCGAGTCGAAAAGGTGGCTCCGGCGTGCTCGGCAGGTGGTTCCGGTCCGTCCGGTAGGTGATTCCGGCGTGTCCGGCACGTGCTTCCGGCACGTCTGAGAGGTGGTTCCAGCATGCGCGACAGGTGATTTCGGAGTGTCCGCCAGGTGGTTCTGGCGTACCCCGCAGGTGATTTTGGCGTGTCCGGCAGGTGTTTCTGGCGAGTTGAGCAGGTGGCTGCGGCATGCTCGGCAGGTGCTTCCGGCGTCTCCGGCACGTGGTTCTGGTGTGTCTGAGAGCTGGTTCTGGCATGTCCGGCAGATGATTCCGGAGTGTCCGCCAAGTGGTTCTGGCATAGCCGGCTGGTGATTTGGGCTTGTCAGGTAGGTGGTTCTGGCGAGTCGAGCAGGTGGCTCCGGCGTGCTCGGCAGGTTGTTCAGACGGGTCTGGCAGGTGTTTTCCGTCTGTTCGGGGTGTGGTTCCAGCATCTCATGCACATGGTTCTGGCTAGTCTGAGATGTGGTTCCGGCCGGCCCGACAGGTGTTTCCACAGTGTCCGCCAAGTGGTACTGGCGTAGTTGGCAGGGGATTTTGGCATGAGCGGCAGGTGGTTCCAGCAATCCCGGCAGGTGATTCCGAAGTGTTCCCCAACTGGTTGTGGCGTAGCCGGCAGATGATTTTTGCGTGTCCGGCAGGTGGTTCTGGCGAGTCGAGCAGGTGGTTCCGGCGTGCTCGGCAGGTGCTTCCGGGGTCATTGGCACGTGGTTCTGGCATATCTGAGAGGTGGTTCCGGCATGCCCGGCAGGTGATTCCGGAGTGTTTGCCAAGTGTTTCCGGCGTGGCCGGCAGGTGATTTTGCATGTCCAGCGGTCGTTCCGGCGGGTCGAGCCGGTGGTTCCGGCGTGTCCGGCAGGTGGTTCCGGTCTGTCCGGCAGGTGGTTCTGTGGTGTCCGGCACGAGGTTCAGTCTGAGAGGCTGTGCCGGCATGCCCCTCACGTGATTCCGGCTTGTCCCCGAAGTGGTGCTGGTGTAGCGGGCAGGTGATTTTGGCGTGTCCGGCAGGTGGTTGAGGCGAGTTGAGCAGGTGGTTACGACGTGCTCGGCAGGTGCTTCCGGCGTCTCCGGCACGTGTTTCTGGCACATCTGACTGGTGGTTCCGGCATGCCCAAAAGTTGATTCCGGTCTGTCCGGTAGGTGGTTCCGGCGTGCACGCCACGTGGTTGTGGTACGTGTCAGAGGTGGTTGCGTATGCCCAACAGGTGATTCCGGAGTGTCCGCCAGGTGATTCTGGCATACCCGGCAGGTGATTTTGGCGTGTCCGGCAGGTGTTTCTGGCGAGTCGAGCAGGTGGCTGTGGCATGCTCGGCAGGTGCTTCCGGCGTCTCCGGCACTTGGTTCTGGTCTGTCTGAGAGCTGGTTCCGGCATGTCCGGCAGATGATTCCGGAGTGTCCGCCAAGTGGTTCTGGTATACCCAGCAGGTGATTTTGGCGTGTCAGGGAGGTGGTACCGGTGAGTCGAGCAGGTGGTTCCGGCGTGCTCAGCAGGTGGTTCGGGCGGTTCTGGCAGGTGGTATCTGTCTGTTCGGGTGTGGTTCCAGCATCTCATGAACACGTTTCTGGCACGTCTGAGATGTGGTTGTAGCCGGCCCGACAGGTGTTTCTGCAGTGTCCGCCAAACGGTTCTGGCGTAGTTGTCAGGTGATTTTGGCATGACTGGCAGGTGGTTCCAGCAAGCCTGGCAGGTGATTCCAAAGTGTTCCCCAACTGGTTGTGGCGTAGCCGGCAGGTGATTTTTGCGTGTCCGGCAGGTGGTTCTGGCGAGTCGAGCAGGTGGTTCCGGCGTGCTCGGCAGGTGCTTCCGGGGTCATTGGCACGTGGTTCTGGCATATCTGAGAGGTGGTTCCGGCATGCCCGGCAGGTGATTCCGGAGTGTTCGCCAAGTGTTTCCGGCATAGCCGGCAGGTGATTTTGCATGTCCAGCGGACGTTCCGGCGGGTCGAGCCGGTGGTTCCGGCATGTCCGACAGGTGGTTCCGGTCTGTCCGGCAGGTGGTTCTGTGGTGTCCGGCACGAGGTTCAGTCTAAGAGGCTGTGCCGGCATGCCCCTCACGTATTTCCGGCTTGTCCCCGAAGTGGTGTTGGTGTAGCGGGCAGGTGATTTTGGCGTGTCCGGCAGGTGGTTCTGGCGAGTCGAGCAGGTGGTTCCGGCGTGCTCGGCTGGTGCTTCCGGGGTCATTGGCACGGGGTTCTGGCATGTCTGAGAGGTGGTTCCTGCATGCCCGGCAAGTGATTCCGGAGTGTTCGCCAAGTGGTTCTGGCATAGTCGGCAGGTGATTTTGGCATGTCCGGCAGGTGGTTCAGGCGAGTTGAGCAGGTGGTTCCAACGTGCTTGGCAGGTGCTTCCGGCGTCTCCGGCACGTGTTTCTGGCACATCTGACTGGTGGTTCCGGCATGCCCGAAAGGTGATTCCGGTCTGTCCGGTAGGTGGTTCCAGCCTGCACCGCATGTGGTTCTGGTACGTCTCAGAGGTGGTTGCGCATGCCCAACAGGTGATTCCCGACTGTCCGCCACATGGTTCTGGCACGTCTGAGAGGTGGTTCCGGCATGCCCGGCAGGTCATCCCAGAGAGTCCTCCAAGTGGTTCCGGCATAGCACGCAGGTGATTTTGGCGTGTCTGGCAGGTTGTTCCGTTGTGCTTGGCAGGTGGTTCAGGCTTGGCCGGCAGGTGGTTCCAGACTGACCAGGACGTGTTTCCAGCTTCTCCGGCAGGTGGTTCTGGTACGTCTGAGAGGTGGTTCTGCCATGGCTGGCAGGTGATTCCGGACCGTCCCCCAGGTGGTTCTGGCATAACCAGCAGTTTATATTGGCCTGTCCGGCAGGTGGTTCCAGCAAGTCGAACAGGTGGCTCCGGCGTGCTCGGCAGGTGGTTCCGGTCTGTCCGGTAGGTGATTCCGGCGTGTCCGGCACGTGCTTCCGGCATGTATGAGAGGTGGTTCCGGCATGCGCGACAGGTGGTTTCGGAGTGTCCGCCAGGTGGTTCTGGCGTACCCGGCAGGTGATTTTGGCGTGTCCGGCAGGTGTTTCTGGCGAGTCGAGCAGGTGGCTCCGGCATGCTCGGCAGGTGCTTCCGGCGTCTCCGGCACGTGGTTCTGGTGTGTCTGAGAGCTGGTTCCGGCATGTCCGGCAGATGATTCCGGAGTGTCCGCCAAGTGGTTCTGGCATACCCAGCAGGTGATTTTGGCGTTTCAGGGAGGTGGTACCGGTGAGTCGAGCAGGTCGTTCCGGCGTGCTCAGCAGGTGGTTCAGGCGGTTCTGGCAGGTGGTATCCGTCTGTTCGGGGTGTGGTTCCAGCATCTCATGAACACGTTTCTGGCACGTCTGAGATGTGGTTCCAGCCGGCCCGACAGGTGTTTCCGCAGTGTCCGCCAAGCGGTTCTGGCGTAGTTGGCAGATGATTTTGGCATGACTGGCAGGTGGTTCCAGCAAGCCTGGCAGGTGATTCCAAAGTGTTCACCAACTGGTTGTGGCGTAGCCGGCAGGTGATTTTTGCGTGATCGGCAGGTGGTTCTGGCGAGTCGAGCAGGTGGTTCCGGCGTGCTCGGCTGGTGCTTCCGGGGTCATTGGCTCGGGGTTCTGGCATGTCTGAGAGGTGGTTCCTGCATGCCCGGCAAGTGATTCCGGAGTGTTCGCCAAGTACTTCTGGCATACTCGGCAGGTGATTTTGGCATGTCCGGCAGGTGGTTCAGGCGAGTTGAGCAGGTGGTTCCAACGTGCTTGGCAGGTGCTTCCGGTGTCTCCGGCACGTGTTTCTGGCACATCTGACAGGTGGTTCCAGCATGCCCGAAAGGTGATTCTGGTCTGTCCGGTAGGTGGTTCCAGCCTGCACGGCATGTGGTTCTGGTACGTCTCAGAGGTGGTTGCGCATGCCCAACAGGTGATTCCGGACTGTCCGCCACATGGTTCTGGCACGTCTGAGAGGTGGTTCCGGCATGCCCGGCAGGTCATCCCAGAGAGTCCTCCAAGTGGTTCTGGCCTAACACGCAGGTGATTTTGGCGTGTCTGGCAGGTTGTTCCGTTGTGCTTGGCAGGTGGTTCAGGCTTGGCCGGCAGGTGGTTCCAGACTGTCCAGGACGTGTTTCCAGCTTCTCCGGCAGGTGGTTCTGGTACGTCTGAGAGGTGGTTCCGCCATGGCTGGCAGGCGATTCCGGACCGTCCCCCAGGTGGTTCTGGCATAGCCAGCAGTTGATATTGGCCTGTCCGGCAGGTGGTTCCAGCGAGTCGAAAAGGTGGCTCCGGCGTGCTCGGCAGGTGGTTCCGGTCCGTCCGGTAGGTGATTCCGGCGTGTCCGGCACGTGCTTCCGGCACGTCTGAGAGGTGGTTCCAGCATGCGCGACAGGTGATTTCGGAGTGTCCGCCAGGTGGTTCTGGCGTACCCCGCAGGTGATTTTGGCGTGTCCGGCAGGTGTTTCTGGCGAGTTGAGCAGGTGGCTGCGGCATGCTCGGCAGGTGCTTCCGGCGTCTCCGGCACGTGGTTCTGGTGTGTCTGAGAGCTGGTTCTGGCATGTCCGGCAGATGATTCCGGAGTGTCCGCCAAGTGGTTCTGGCATAGCCGGCTGGTGATTTGGGCTTGTCAGGTAGGTGGTTCTGGCGAGTCGAGCAGGTGGCTCCGGCGTGCTCGGCAGGTTGTTCAGACGGGTCTGGCAGGTGTTTTCCGTCTGTTCGGGGTGTGGTTCCAGCATCTCATGCACAT